>NC_080171.1:52911970-53080873 GCF_950295315.1 Erinaceus europaeus
TGACTCCAGTCATTCTTCTAATAGCTGAAGCTCTGTGGGGAAATCCAGACTAGCAAGAGATTCATGTGGGCTGGCAAATATTAGTTCTTAGTCACAAAGCTGCTAGACATGCCTCAGCTTCTAATCAGTTTTAAAAATAAGACAGGATTTCAGATCCAGTATTTTCCTCCTGTTTGGGATAGAGAAAGAGATCTGGGAAATTCACTGTGGACTGGCATGTGCAGAAAAAGAATTCACTACAGAAAATAACAAACAAAGCTGAAAGCTCATGTGTAATGTCAGAGGATGAAGAATGGCATGATGCCTCTTCAAAGACCTGCTGAGATTGTAAAAGGGATCCATTTTTTTTCTATATAGGAGATGCTAAGAAGAACCTCCCTGCAACCCCAAAGAAAAAGAAAAAGAAAACCCTTGAGATATGTGTGTCCCCAGAGGCTTGGAATATAATGATCTCAGCCTGAGAGGGATAACATTTTGAAATACTGTTTTTTCAAATGGTCAAACATAAAGTTTTGAGCTATGCAACCTGGAACAAAGGGTACTCAGTTTTATTTTAACTATGTTTTGGGTGCTGCACAGTATACAGGTATTTAAAAGGCACACATAATAAATGTTGATGCCAAATAAGCTAAATCTAGTAATGGGCTAATTTAGAGTAGATGGACAATAATACTGTGCTAATATACACACCATTGTGACTGAAGTTTTGACTCCAGAAAAAGAATTCCTGACTGTTCATTGCAGCATTGGGCATTAAAAATGTCCCTTTCTTAAGCACACTTCATATATATATATATATATATATATATATATATATATATATATATATATATATAATGACTCAGAATAGCCTCTCAGGACAAAAGTTAGGACCTCATTCTAAAAGAAACATTGTATCTAAGATGTTGGTTTAAATTTCACAGAAAATGTTATACCTGAATGTGAAATAAATGTATACTTTTATCTACACAGCAGACCCCCAGCTTTAATCTTCCGGTAGTACTATTTCAAAAGCATGATGAACACATGAGAGAGGAAGCAGCAAACAGAATTTGTGTCCTAAAGTTTCCTCCATGCATTTATGTAAGGTTTTCTTTTTGTGCCTGTCATTGCTGTTGTTTTCCCCACTGGGGGGTTTCACTTGAGCTTAGCACTTGCATGAAAATCCATAGCCCCCAGTATTATTTTACTTTTCTCTTCCTGTAAAGTGAGATACAAAGAAGGAGGGGGATAGAGAGGAAAAGAGTGAGCGAGCAAGAGTGCAGAAGTGAGATAACTAGAGAGGAGTTGAAATACTTCAGCAGCGCCCCACTGCTCCAGAAACTTCCTCTTTGTGGAGAGCTTTCCTGTGGTAGGCAGAGGCTCAAACTCATATCCTTGTGCATAATAACATGTGTACTCTGCTGGTAAGCTGTCTCCTTTCATCACTTATGAGGATTCTTAAAGGAAGTTACTGAACTGGGGTGACAGTATAGTGGTTATGCAAAAGACTTTCATGCCTGAGGCTCTGAGGTCCCAGGTTCAATTCTCAGTACTACCATAAACCAGAAGGGAACAGTTTTTCATCCCCCCCCTCTCTCATTAAAATAAAATAAACAAAATAAAATATTTTATTGCTAGGACAGAGACCAATTGAGAGGGGAGGGGAAGATAGAGAAGGAGAAAGACACCTGCAAACCTGCTTCACTGCATGTGAAGTAACCCACCTGCAGGTGGGGAGATGGGGGCTCAAACCAGGATCCTTGAACTTCGTGCTACTATGTGTGCTTAATCTAGTGTGCCACCACCCAGCCCCCCTAAATTAATATTTTAAAAGAGAGTTAAGTTCAAATTTGGGAGGCACTCACTTCACATAGCTTCAATATATTAACAGTTCAGTTGACTGTATATTTTGTGCTCTCCCCAGAGGAAGAAGGAGTAGGAGGAGGAAGAGGATGGGGAAGAGAATAGGGGGAAAAAAACCCTGGATTCTCAGCTGATCTTGATCTAATATTTATTAAATCGTAAAGATGTGCTAGATACTTATTTTCAGTCCTGAGGGTTGGAGGAGAACTTAACTATGAGATTCTAAAATGAACTTAATAATACACCTCCAGCTCCTGTGATGAAGAGAATCAATAACTTTTCCTTTTTCCTTTAAACTTTTAAAATAAAATGATATTCCTGGCAGTTGGCTTTGTCATCGCTTGTAACCTGGTTGTACTAGACAGCGCCACCTAGTGACACATGAATCTGCCAGGAAAAAAAAAAAAGAAAACAGAAATTCAGTTTCCACTCAACCTTCTGTTGTGTCACAAATCAACCCAATACCTCGCTTCATAGAACTGAATGGTGGTTTCAGATCCTTCCTTAGTCAGGGAAGGTGTTAAACAGTGTCTTTACAAGCTGATGCTTGCAATTTTTAACCTTGTGGTTGTCTTTGCCATCTGCTTAAAATGAAGGATTTGGGGGGCCTGAATACACCTCTTTCCAAATGGCCAGTCATGCAGGGCTGTGAAAAAATCTAGCCTTTGATGTGTTTTATAGGGATAAGGAAGCATATTAAAGTCAGCTCTGCTCTGTACACTAGGCCACATAACTGAGTCAATGCTAAAGTTGTAATTTCATCTTCAGTTTTTGGAGAGCTTAACTGTTCTAGCTTTCCTATTGTTGGTGACATCATAGGAAGTCAGTGATGAACTGACAACCTTTTATGATCTAGCCAAGGATACATTTCTTCTGCCTCCCTCCTTTAGTTGTAATGCATACCAGTGCTTATATAACTGCTAGAGAATTGTCTGCAAAAAAAAAAAAAAACAACCTTTTTAGAAGTAGATTGCAAGGCAATGCTCGTGAGGTCTTCTTTCCAGGGCCTTATCTTTTGCTCCTCAACCAACCATGGCGGGGTACAGGTATAGTCCTCATTCAGAGTTGGGAGGTGGAGTGAAGGGGCTGTCCATAAATGCAGGATAACTGAGACTATCAGAGAAAAAAAAGAACTTCAAAAATCAGCTTGAGGTGTAGCTAAAGTCTGCTTACTTTGCAGTTGTTTTCTATTCTATGTGTGTAGTGAGTTGTAGTTCTCTGAAAGTGTGTAGAGAGAGCTGATAAATATTTAGGATCCAGTTTTTAAATTTGATCTCTTTGGTGTACAGCTCTGTACTGTTGTGGATATGGGGAACAATTATCTTAGAAAAAAACAGGAAAGTAGGACTTCCGCTTCCTCCCTCCCTTCTTTCCTTCCTTCCTTCCTTCCTTCCTTTTTTCCTCCTTTTCACCTTCCCTCCCTTCTTTTATTTCAATCTTTCTTACTCTCTCTTCCTCTTTTTTCTTTCTTTCTCTCTTTCTTTTTTCATCCTATTTATTTGGTAGGACAGAGAGACATTGAGAGGGAGAGGGGTAGATAGAGGAAAAAAAGAGAAAATATATAAGCTTGCAGACTTGCTCCACCACTTGTGAAACATACCCTCTACTGCCTCAGGTGGGGAACAGGGCCTTGTGCACACCGGCTGACCCTCTTAGGATTTCCTGTTTATAGAGATTTATAAAATATTGCTATGTGTTGTCTACATAGAAGTGGACCTAAAGTATAAAATGACAACATCTTTTCCCCCATTAATTAATTGAAGTAAATACTTGTGATATAGCAGTCATTTTGTGTTCTAGAAACAAAAATGTAGGCTACTTTCAAATTTTAATAAGAACAGCTTGATTTTCATTATATAGTATTGCTCTTGTGAATGTGTATTTAAAAGTCATTTTATTTTGAGAAAATTCATGAGAATAGACTTGTAGGACATGGCCACAATTTCAAAAAATAACTGACTGCATTGCTTTAGAGCATTCATCAAATTTTCATTTTCTTTCTCTCTTCTTTTTTATTTGCCTCATGAATTATTGTTATAGACCCCACTGTTCCTGGCAGTCATTTGCTTTTTGGATAGAGAGTAAGAGAGGGAGAGGGAGGCAGAGAGGAGAGATACCTGTAGCACTGTTTTACTGTTCATGAAGCTCCCTCCTGCAGGTGGGGACCTGGGGTTTGAACCCTGGTCCTCCACATGGTAATATGTGCACTCTTCTGGGTACATTACTACTAGACAAAATCTTCATTTTCTTAGTTTATGCCATTAGGGGGAGAAGGGAAATTATGTGCTAGGTGCTTGGCAAATGTCATTTCATTGAGTCTTCTCATAGATCTTTTGCCTTGTAACAGACATTGTTGTTGTTGTTGTTGTTGTTGTTATAGCACCAGGGAATAATTTCAGGACCCAGCACATGTGCTATGCCACTGAGCACCGATCCAGGCCAATGTTTTAAGTTTTTCTCTTTTTCCTTTTACTTGGGGATGGGAGAATAAATATAAAACAGCACTACTCTATCATCCATGGAAATACCTGGTATCTTTCATCATGTCCTCATGTGGTTCTGGGTCTCAAATGCTTGGTAAAGTGTGTACTATAATAGCAGAGTTCTCTCTAAGCCTCATTATTTTCCTTTTATAGATCATTAGAGAGAAAAATGCCCAATAAGCTCACCCAGGTTAATGCAACTACTAAATAATGGATCTGATACTTGAACTTAGATATTTTATTTATGAAATTATGCTCCTCCAACATTGACTTAAATATGAACCACAGAGGAAATTGTGTACTATAATAGTAATAAAATCCCACCAGCCCACACTACTTTAAATTTTAGCCTTAAAGGGTACAATAGAGACAGCCTTTGATGATTAGTCTTCTAGCAGCTTCACTGCATTTCACCTGTGCATGCCTTTGCTCTGTTGTAAGCATAATTGCTCCTTGAGGACAGGGTTATATGTTTTGCTTGAGGTTAAAGACCTGGTAAGAGGAAAACAGATGCAGGTGGTAATGGTAGTATGAGCAAGAGCCAAATGGCATACACAGGTGTGAAGATAACCTTCACAATTTTCATACAAAAGCCAAACTACAGTATCTGATGTCTCTTCTAGCAATCAATAAAGTCTGTGAATGTTACCACTGAGGTAATGACAGCAGCAACCTCTAATGTCAAGGGATATGCGCTCTGTGTTAGATACTTTCCTTCATCTTTTACACGCCCTTACTTAATTTTCTCACAATAAATTCAGTAGTGAAAGCACTATGAGTACCTCGTTTTACAGATTAAAAAAAAAACAAACTGAAATTCAGGGAGTTTGGGTCAAATAGAATATTTTTGCATAATGTCAAATAGAATATTCTGAATCTAGGGGTTAGGTCAATTTGATAACTCCTAAGTTCATGTTCTTTTTTTTTTTTTTTTTTTATTCATTCCCTTTTGTTGCCCTTGTTGTTTTATTATTGTAGTTATTGTTGTTGTTGTTATTATTGATGTCATTGTTGTCAGACAGAACAGAGAGAAATAGAGAGGGGAGGGAAAGACAGAGAGGGAGAGAGAAAGATAGACACCTGCAGACCTGCTTCATCACCTATAAAGCGACTCCCCTGCAGGTGGGGAGCCGGGGGCTCGAACCGGAATCCTTATGCTGGTCCTTGCACTTTGCCACATGCACTTAACCTGTGCTACTGCACTTAACTGTGCTACTGCCCAATTCCCCTAAGTTCATGTTCTTAAAACCTGTGTTTTATTTATTTATTTATTTATTGTCTCCAGGATTATCACTGGGGCTTGGTGCTAGCACTACAAAATCCATTGCTCCTGGCAGCCATTTTTTCCATTTATTATTATTATTATTAATTTTTATTCTTCTACTTCTATTTTATTTGATAAAAAAAGAGAAATTGAGAGGAGAGGGGAGATAGAGAGTGAGAGAAAGATAGACACCTGCAGACCCACTTCACCGTTAATGAAACATTTCCCTGCAGTTTGAGAAAGAGTTCAAATCTGGGTCATTGCACATGGTGATATGTGTGCCTAGCTGGGTGCACAACTACTCTGTCAGTACATGTTTAAATCACAGTATATGTGACATGATTCTTCAGTTGTCCATCATTTATAAAATGAGCAGTTCAGCAGCAAGGTTCAAGTCTCCACCTTCAAGGAGAAAGCATCACAAGCAATGAAGCAGTACTACAGGTGTCTCTTTCTCTCCCTATCTCCCCTTTCCCTCTTAATTTCTCTTTATCTTTATCCAATAAACAGTAAATAAATCAAATATTTTAAAAACATTCTTATCTATTTATCATTGGATAGAGACAGAGAGAAATTGAGAGGGGAAGGGAATATGGAGAGGGAGAGAGAGGCACCTGCAACTCTGCTTCAATACTCCTGAAGCTTTCCCCCTGCAGGTGGGGACCAGGAAGCTTGAACCTGGGTCCTTGAGCAGTGTAATATATGCACTTAACTAGGTGTGCCACTGCCTGGCCTCCATAAATAGAATATTTTTAAAGAAACAGTTCATAGTGATCACTGGCATTTGCTTAATACAAAATTTCAAAGCTTTGTCATTTGCATTTTATTGGTGAGGAATCTTAAAACAAAAACTTTTCAAAACAAAGGGGTTTTTTAATTAATTATTTATTTAGGAAAGGAAACATTAACAAAACCGTAGGATAGGAGGGGTACAAATCCATACAATTCCCACCACCCAAAAAAAAAAAAAACGGTTTACCAGGTGATACTATAGAAGCAAATACTAACCAAGGCTTGGATTTAAAATACTGAATTTAAAAAAAAAATTTTTTTAGTAAAAAATAATAGTAAAATACTAAATTTATTTGAAATCTTACTTGATTAGAAGCATCTTAAATTTCTTGCATTGCTTGAATGTTTATAAACATATTTAATTGACCTTATCAGCACATTTGTAGAAAATGCAGTTTTTAATCTTGCCTTCAATTCCTGTTATATGGGAAAAAAACATCTCCTGAATTATCACAGCAATATTTATGACACATACAATACTGTACATATTACATTTGTAGTGATGCATATAGGCATAGATCTCCTTATTTTAGGAATAAAGGATAAACCACAGAAGAAGCTATAGTTCAGGAAGATGAATAATCTACTTGAAATAATACAACCAGGAGGTGATGTGCTAGGAATTGCTTTCAGCTCTCTTCACTTGCTCCCTTTCCCACAGTCCTTTGCTCTGGTGCAATATACCACACCCAATCTAAGTTTCACTGTGTGTTTTCCCTTTCTGTCCTTGATTCTCAAATTCTGTCTGTAACTGAAAACATCAGGTATTCATCCTTCTCTTTTTGGTTTATCTCATTTACATGATTCTTCAAAGTCATCCAAGATGAGGTAAAGGAGATGACTGCATCAGCTTTAACAGTTAGGTAATATTCCCTTGTTTATATATACCACAAGTTTCTTAGTCACTCATCTGTCTTTGGACATCTGGGCTGCTTTCAAATTGGGGCTATTATAAATAGTTCTGCCATAAACATAGGTGTCTGTAAATACCTTTAGATAGGTATTTTTATTTCCTTTTGGTAAATCCCCAAGGGAGAAATTCCTAGGACATATGGCTGGTCTATTTCTAATGTTCTAAGAACTCTTCAACCTGTTTTCCCAAGATTTGGGCCAATTTACATTCCCACCAGCAGTGAAGAAAGGGGCCCTTTCCTTCCACAGCCACACCCTTATCAACATTTGTTTCTGTGCTTTCTACTCTGTGAGCTATATGATATTCTCACAGGTGGAAAGTGCTCTCTCCTTGTTGTCTTTGTGAATTTCTCTGATAATCAGTGACTGTGACAACTTCTTCATGTGTCTATTGGCCCTCTGGATCTCTTTGGTGAAGAGATTCTGTCCATGTCCTCATCCATCATCTCATCTTTACTGGGATTGTTTGACCTTTTTTTTTTTTCTAAATTTAGTGAGTTCTTTATAAATTTTGGTTAATAATCCTTATAGTATATTAAGATCTTCTCCCATGCTGTAGGGTGCCTTTCAGTTTTGGTTATGGTTCCCTTTGCTGTGCAGAAGCTCTTCAATTTGATGTCATCTAATCCCACTGTTTTTGTTTGTTTGTTTTGTTTTTTCTTTAAGTTTTTGAAAATAATTCCAATACATAGATCATGAAGTGTTCTGCCAATGTCTTCTTCTATGTATTTTATGGTTGCTGGCTTAATGTCCATTTTGTTGATCCATTTGGAGTTGACTTTTGTATATGGTGATATGTAGTGGTTCAGTTTCATTCATCAGCACTTTTCAACTCAATTTTTCCAACACTATCTGATGAGTAGATTTTTCTTTCTCTACTTAATATCTTGGACATCCTTGTCAAAAAATAGCTGCCCTGGAAGTTGGGCGGTAGCACAGCAGGTTAAACAAACGTGGCGCAAAGCGCAATGACCAGCTTAAGGACTGTGGTTCAAGCCCCTGGCTCCCCACCTACAGGGAAGTCACTTCACAGGCAGTGAAGCAGGTTTGCAGGTGTCTATCTTTCTTTCTCCCTCTTTGTCTTCACTGCCTCTCTCCATTTTTCTCTGTCCTATCCAACAACAACAACATCAATAATAACTACAACAATAAAACAAGGGCAACAAAAGGAAATAAATAAATAAATAAGGAAATAAAAATTAGCTGCCCTTAGGGGCTTGTTTCTGGGTGTTTAACTCTTTGTTCCAGTACCAGGCAGTTTTGATTATAATAGCCTTTTAGGATATAAATTGAGGTCAGGAAGTTTCAAAACTTGTTTTTTTGTTTGTTTGTTTGTTTTGTATTGAGGCAGCAAAATAGTTCACTTGGATAATGCTCTTTTTGCCTTGTTTGCCATTCAAATTTCCTTTTGCTCTCCGTCACACTGAAGTATGGTGGCACTGTGGTTTCTCTCTCCTTCTCCTTTTACTTCTCTGCTTCATCTGAAAAAATGATGTGTCTCTAGGGAAAGATAAGAACTGGGAATATGGATTGAACTGCCAACGCCCATGTCAAGTGCAGAAGCAATTACAGAAGCCAGAACTCCTAGTTTTTGCACCCCCAAAAGAACTGTGGTCTGTACTCCCAGCAGGGGGAGAAAAGAAAAGATAGGTGAAAGGTGGCCAGGGCTCTAAACTCCAATTTAATCAGGACCCAGAAAAAAAAAAAAGGAAAAAAGGAAGGACATTCGGAAGCTGGTGTAGGTATGACTTGGAAAGGAAAAGAAGATGGGATCATGGGGGGGGGGAATGGATATATATTTATATGAAGATAGGTATAGAAATAATAGTTAACCCATATCTATGATCTTGGGAAAACTACTGTAGCTTCCAATGGAAGGAATAAGGATACAGAACTCTGGTGTGGAACTATGCTCCTGTTATCTTAGTTTTGTACATCAATATTGAGTCACTAGTAAAATTAAAATATATAACAGAAATGAAATTAAGTTAAACACTGTAAAAAAAATGATGCGTTTTATTACATATGAGAAAGCTTCACATGGGGCAGAAAGAGAGAAGCCAGAACAACATGCAGCACTGGTGTAGAACTGGGGACCTCAGGCAGAAAAACCTCAGTCCAGTGCTCTAGCAGCTGAGCCATCTCCTCAGCTGCTCCCAAGATTTTTAAAGATATTAACTAAAAATGTTCTACCTTGAATTTCCCGTTTCGAAATGTAAAACTATGCTGGCCTATGGCTGATAGGTAGAATTATTAAATCAGCCAAATGACCGCCAAATTATAAAAAGTTTTAATTACCAAAATGTCAAGAGTGAGATGCAGAGGGGAATAATCTGAATTGGTATGTTTTGCATGGTGTAAATACACCAAATTTAAATCACAAAGAGGGTCGAGTAAGTCCACTTCAAGTCTGAAGTTCTTTGAAATTCAGCTGAGGTACAAAAGGCAAATTGGTTCTGGAACTAAATGGGATCAGCTAGTCAGCAATGTATATCTCAATATGGACCCAGTATATCTTTGTATCTTTGTGCACACACATAATCTTCCAGCAAAACAGGTCCTGACTTATGTCAGCTGAAAAAGATCACTCTTGGGCAATACTGAGTCTTGGGAATAAAATGAAGCTTGCCTTGAATTTCATTCAAAATTGAAGGCTTAATTCCCAAAGTACCTGGAAAAGAATTCATAGTTAGGTGACTGTCCCATAAGAGGTAACCACCAGTAAGTGCTAAACAGTCCTGAAGGGCAAAAGTTACTTTAAATTTTAAAACTGCTGTGGATTTATTTTTAACAAAAGTGTTTGCTGGAAAGATCTGGGCCACACAATCACCAGGTTGATTGTTTACATAGTTTTTGACTAGTTTGGAACAATGGTAGGAGAGAGTGTTTTGAACTCTGTTTACAACAAGTAACAAAAATCAAAATAAATACTCAGTTGGCTTCATAATGAAGCAAATATTTTCTGTATTATGTAGTAATAAAAGTCAGTGTGCACTGTAAATAACGTTTGCTCAAGGGTTCTATGAAAAAAAAAATGTCGAATGACAGCCAGAATTCTACTACAGAGCAAAATGAGTTTAGAAATTAGTCACAATCCCTGAAGCCTCATGTTGCAGTGTGTTTAGTTTGGTTCTTTCTTTCTTTGTAGAAAGTGGAAAGTGGGAAGTGCTCATAGGGTTGGATTGATGTCTTTGGTGTCATTACTCATTGAAATAATGGGGGAAATGAGTGCCAAGCCTGTGGGAAGAAAGGGGGGAGGTGGGAGCCTTGAGGGGGAGAAGATAGCTCAAATCTCAGTTTGGTATTTAAAAGAAAGATGAGGGGGGAAAGAACCAATGAGAGAAAAGTCAAGAATCATGAATAAGGAAAACAGGCTATTGGCTTTACCTCATGCCATGCAAAATGTCTCCTAACTTAAAGTGTGTATCTAGGACCCAAAGAGGACCTGGGGGTAGGTGTGCCCTCCAAGAGCTCTTCGCTTGACCCTCTCTGTAAATCTTTCTGTTCATCCTTACTTGAAATAGCCTACCTTCCTCCTAAGTGTCTGGCACACCTCTTTGCCAAATGAGTTTGCATCTTTCCTTCATATGCATATTTCTGGGACCTGATGACAGGAGCTGCATGAATGTGGAAGAGCCCAAATGTTTAGGTATAAAAAGAAAATCGCAGGTGCCAAGTGCATGTGCTTGTGTGTATGTGGACTGTAGCAATTCAATTTGGTTTATGGTTTTTAATCCAAAGTTTGGAAAACACTTTCTAGGGCTATAGCAAAACAAAGTTTTGAGTGCATCTCTCTCTTCCTCTCTCTTCCACAAAGCATTTGTTTCACCAGAAAACGAGAACAAAAAATTAATAAAACTTCAAGCCTAAAGAAGTCCTTTTATAAACTTCTGAATATCCCATCAAGAGTCACTCTGGTGCTTTGTGTTTTTATGATGCTTTTGTTGAACTGCTCAGGAAGAATGTCAAGTCTGAGCTTTGGAGAAAGAAATTTGGCATGGACAGCCAGGGGTCTGCTGCCAGCCAACATGGGAAGGACACAGGGCTCTGGATGAGCTAGTCATCCACTTGGTGTCCAGGGAAAATTATTGCTATTGTAATCGCAAACTGAGAAGCTTGAAAACTAGAACAATGAAATCGGGGCCAAATATCACAGCTGCCAGGAAGAATTGTAAAGGTCATAACCTACCTCTCAAAATTTTAACTTTCAGAAAAATTTAGAAGATTTTTCTAACAGAATCACACTTCACTTTAAAAATCACTTTTAAAATTTATTTTTAAAATTTGCTCTCCAAGGTGAAATGATTGCAAAAGGTGAGAAGTGAAAATATTGAATATTCTAGAAGTTTATACTAGAATCTTAATGTTATACCAATAAGGCACTGATAATTATTCAATAAAATGCATATATTAAACATGTATGTTATTACTTTTAACTTATATTTTAATGTACTGTTGAGTTGTCAGAAAAGTCATGACATGTTATTTTATTTCATTATTCTATGCATAAATGCATAACTTTTCCAAAATCAATATATAATGTGTGTGTGTGTGTGAATGTATGAGAGAGAAGGATATATATATATATATATATATATATAGAGAGAGAGAGAGAGAGAGAGAGACCACAATACCACTAAACTCTGACATATGAGGTGCCAGGTATTGGACCAGGTACCTCATGAATGCATGTCCTCTCTCTTATTGCTAAGAAAACTATTTCTAGATTTATACTTTATAACAGAAAGCTTTACCCTTCCTACAAAATAAAAGTAAGCCAAAAGTATAATTACTACTTTCACCAAAGGAAATTTGTGTATGAAACAGAATCAAGGTTTATTAATTTATGCTCATAAGTCTAAATGGTTTGAAAATATACCTTCTGGTTATAATTATTTCAAATATTATTAGTACTCAAACACATATAGCATGTTTTGTTGAAAATATTTTTTAAATAAAACATAATGGGGCTTTTTTAGTCCCACAAATAGTTCTTCAATCAATGGATAATTACAATTTATTGCCAGAATGAGATAGGGTTACTGATAAATATTACTTCTGAACTTTGAATTTATTTATGCAAATGTCAATGAATGTTGATTTCACAAAGAACACAGATGTGCAGATTTAAAGGGATACATTTTATCATAGTATAATTCAATTTTTTTGACTTCTGAGTTATATGCAAAAAATGTTTAGTGATAATTATCAGGAAGTATCTTTATAACCAAAATATATAAAGAGCTCATCAAACTCAGCAAAAAAAAAAAAAAAGACCCCATCCAAAAATGGGGAGAGGATATAAACAGAATATTCACCAAAGAGGAGATCCAAAAGGCCAACAAACATGAAAAAATACTCCCAGTCATTGCCTGTCAAAGAAATGCAAACAAAGACAACAGTGAGATACTGCTTCACTCCTGTGAGAATGTCATCCATCAGGAAAGGTAGCAACAAATACTGGAGAGGTTGTGGAGACAAAGGAACCCTCCTGCACTGCTGGTGGCAATGTAAATTAGTCTAACCCCTGTGGAGAGCAGTCTGGAGAACTCTTAGAAGACTAGAAAATGGACCTACCTTATGACCCTGCAATTCCTCTCCTGGGGATATATCCGAAGAAAGAACCAAACACTCTCATCCAAAAAGAGCTTTGTATATCTATGTTAATAGCAGCACAATTTATAATAGTCAAAACCTGGAAGCAACCCAGGTGTCCAACAACAGAGGAGTGGCTGAGTAAACTGTGGTGTACATATACACAATGGAATACTATTCAGCTATTGAAAATGGCGAATTCACCTTCTTTACCTCATCTTGGATGTAGCTTAAAGCAATCATGTTAAGTGAAATCATCCAGAAAGAAAAGGGTGATCTGACTCATAGAAGTTGAAAAATAAGAACAGAAGGGAAAACACCAAGAAGAACTTGGACTGGAGTTGGT
Organism: Erinaceus europaeus; assembly: GCF_950295315.1. Taxonomy (NCBI): domain Eukaryota; kingdom Metazoa; phylum Chordata; class Mammalia; order Eulipotyphla; family Erinaceidae; genus Erinaceus; species Erinaceus europaeus. The sequence goes on from NC_080171.1 coordinate 52,925,208, forward strand.
GTATTGCACCAAAGTAACAGACTCTGGAGTGGGCTGGGTGGGAGGGTTCAATCCTGGAACATGGATGGCAGAAGAGGACCTAAAGGAGGTTAGATTGTTATGTTGTAAACTGAGCAATGTCACACATGTACAAACTGTTGTATTTTACTGTTGACTGTAACCCATTAATCCCCCAATAAATTATATTTAATTGTTTAATCAAGTAAGAGCAATTAAATTATATCATTTAAGATAACATAACTATAAATTACTTAGAAAAATTATTTACTGAGGCAAGCACTATGGAAACAAACAAAAATATCTTTAATGCATTTGAAGTCATACACCTTCCCAGTTTCGACTTTAATAAGACTTATCAAATAAATATTAATTAAATTTGTTGTTCTTTTTTTTTTAAATATTTATTTATTTATTTATTTCCCCTTTTGTTGCCCTTGTGGTTATTGTTGTTGTAGTTATTATTGATGTCGTCATTGTTAGATAGGACAGAGAGAATTGGAGAGAGGAGGGGAAGACAGAGAGGGGGAGAGAAAGATAGACACCTGCAGACCTGCTTCATCACCTGTGAAGTGACACCCCTGCAGATGGGGAGCCAGGGGCTGGAACCGGGATCCTTCACTAGTCCTTGGCTTTGTGCCAGGTGCACTTAACCCGCTGCGCTACCTCCTGACTCCCAGATTTGTTGTTCTTTCATAGGACTATCTTGTCTAATTTAATATGTATTTTGGAAGACTGAAAAAAACAGAAAAATAGTTCATTTAGTATGTCTTTTCTAATGTAAAATACTTTAATAAAACAGTTTAAAATTCCATGTTTAAAATATTATTTTTGTCAGTATGTTATGATTTCAAAGTATTATTTGATGAAGGACTTACGTCTATAATATTCAAGGACAACTCTGCAATAACAAAACAAATAACCCAGTTAAAATTGAACTAAAGATCTAAATGTCCACTTGACCAGAAAATAGATACAGGTAACAAAGTGACACATGAAAAAGGTGTGCAACATGTCTAGCCATTAGGGAAATGCATATTAGAATCATAGTCACATACTATTTCATACCCAGTGCAATAACTTACACTTTAAAACCTCACAGAACCTAGTTCTAATCATAAGAATGCAAAGAAAGTGGTACTCTAGTGCACTGTGGTATGACTACAAGATGGGGAAGATATTTTGATACTTAGTTTGGCAATTACTTGTATTAAATTAGATATATATTTATCATAAAACTCAGTAAGTTCATCCCTTGGAATTTACAGAAGAGAAATGAAAATATATATCCAGGTAATGATTTGTACAGGCATGTTTATAGCAGTTTTATTAATTATCACTGAAAACTGGAAATAACCCTGATGGTCATTGACCAGCAAGTGGATAAACAAGTAGTAGTACAACCATATGATGTACTGATATATATATTCAGTGATAAAATGTGGGGAGAGACTTTATTGCAGCAGAATTCAAGTATCTGTCATGGGTGCAATAAAAATAGTTTTCTATCTTAATCTTCATGGTGCTTACACAATAGCTTTGTTAAAATTCATAGAAATATATATATAGTGAGTTATGGTAGATAGAAATTATACCTCAATAAATGGTATTTAGGAAAAGGAAGCATTTCTTTTTTTTAATGTAATGTACCTTTATTTCTTTTGCCATCAGGGTTATCGCTGGGGCTCAATGCTCATGGTTCCCAGTGATCATTTTTCCCCGCATTTTTTTCTTTTTTTATTTTATGATAGAGATGTATTCAGAGAGAAAGACACCTATGGGAGCTGGGTGTGTTGTGTCTGACTAAATGTACATGTTACTATGTGCAAGGATCTGGGTTGTAGCCCCTGGTCGCCACTTACAGGGATGAGTTTCACAAGCAGTGCTGCAGGTATCTCTTTATCCCTCTTTTTAAAAATATTTTATTTATTTATTTATCTATCAGACAGAGACAAAAGTTGATTGGAAAAAGGGAGGTATAAAGGGAGAGAGAGAGACACCAATAGCACTGCTCAACCTGGTGCTCTACCGACTGGTACCTCTCCTTCTCTGTCTTTCCTTCCTCTCTCAAGTTCTCTCTATCCTATCAAAAATAAATTTAAAAAATTTAAAATTAAATAAATATAATAATAATAAAAAAAGAGCTGCAGTGCTGCCTCACTATTTGTGAAGCTTCCCCCTCCGTCAGTGGTGGGACCTGGGGTATCATAATATGTGCACTCTAACTGGTGCACCATTTCCTGTAACCAATTTGATTTTGGGGAAAAAGTTATTAGTTATTTAACATTGGTTTACAAAATTATAAGGTTTCAAGGATAGAGACTCACACCAGTTTATGTGCGTGTACAGCTAACTTCACTCACTACCAAAGTTTCTGCTCACCTCCCCCTTTTACTCAGATAACCAGTATAGTTTTTACAGAGTCTAAGGTTGCTACTTAAAGGAAAACAAGTTTTCTCTTAAAATTTAACTGATTCAGCCTTCCCTGCCCACTCATCTCAGGAATACCTGCCTCTAAAAAGCATGTATTTCTTTCTATTTTCTATCCCGGCTTTGCCTCAATAAATACTTGACTTCCTGAGGGAAAAAATAATTGATTCAACTACTTAAAAATCATGAATCGTTAATGGAAAAAACCCATATAAATTAATTAGCAAAATCAGGGAAATTCTGATGTTATTTTATTGATACTGATGTGTTAATACTTGACTGCGTGAAAACCCTCTCACTTTTTAGTTCTGAGAGGTTACTACACATATTCTTTTATTCATACATAGTATGTGTGCACTATAAGGACATGGATAAAATAAGTGAGTTGGCTTTCTCAAATTCCTTATCAAGCTGTTTGGCTCTCACTGTAAATCTATGAAGTGATTTCCTCTTTGATAGTAATTGATGACTAAAAGTAAAGTTGTGAAACAAAAGAGTCCCATGACTGTGCAGTGTATCTCAAGTCAGAATTGCTTTACATAGATAAAAATAACCTCTTGACAAAGAAAGTCTTTGTCTTTACAGAAAAGCACACTAAATAAAGGAAGACAACAGCTTGAGGATTGTTTATGATGTCTTAATTAAAGAAGGTTTCTTCACAGAAACCAATATATTGAGTCATTCTCTTGTTCAGTGCCTCTAGTTATATGTACTGGGACAAGACATCAACGGAAATTTCAGGTATTTTTGACAAGTCAAGAAGCAGTCTTTTAAGTAAAAGGGGAAACTGGCATAAGAGGTCATCAGAACAACACAATTGCATGAGCATTCTCCCAGGTTAGTCTGAGGAGAAATTATATATAGAAGTTGAGCATGTGGAAATTCCTACCCTGTGGACAGTCATATTGCCTGAAAAGGCTTTTTGGATAGCCTCATATATACCTCAATGTGAACATCAGACCCATGCTTTGAATTTTTTTTTTTATAATAAGAGAACCACATGTGATAAACTTGTTGTCATTTCATAGTCATTTATCAAAGCCATTTTAGAGATGATTTAATGTCTGTAGTTTTAGTTTCACACGTGATATGAAAAAGTTCTGCCCGTGTAAATAAGGTTCTTTGTATGTACATGTGCAACGGTGACATGAATGTGTAGAAAAGAGGAATTACATTGCTGAACTCACAATTGGAGTATCTTTTAGAAAGGCTGCCACTTACCTAAGTTTTAGCTTCAAATATGTATGACACAAACAGCTCCTCTGTTCATTGAGTTACCCTGGAAAGGAAACCTTAACATTTTCAGCTATATGTGTTACTAATGCATTACATCTACACTCATTGTTTCATCATATGCAATTCTTCTTATGTCTGGGGAAAAAAAAGATGGAAATGAACAAACGGATGGAAAAAGTCTCAAATATGTCACAAGGGTATATACTTACCACTCTCAGATGCTGTTCTCTCCACATCGTTTTGCATCTCAGTTACCAAATGAGAAATCCAGAGAATAAATTGATAGTCTTATTTTATCTCTTATTATTTTTTGCTTCTCTTTTTTAATTTGATTGTACTTTTCTTCTTCCTATTGAACCATAACTGTTGAGAACTTAATATTTCATTGTGTGTTATGAGCTAATTTTATTCAAAATTAAATGTCTGTTGATTTAAATGCATAAACAAAAATGTGTGCAAACACATGCCAGATCAACCACATCTACTTGAAAATCACACACAAACTGTTTAGGCCTCATATCTTTCACTACTGCTTCAAACATAGAGATAGAAGAAGAACTTGCATTTTTATCTATTCTACTAATGCTGTAACTTCCCCCCTTTGCTCAATTCAGAGGGAGTAGGTGTATATGGATTTTATCTATAGGATTTATTGATTAGAATTTTATTATATCACTTCCTATGGATCTCTGACAGACTATATTGGAAACTGTTTAATCCATCAAGTTAAAATTACTATTCATTGCAAAGTATGCTTTAGGTATGAGAAATTTAATATGGAATCCGATAGCCTCCTACTTATTAACATTATGATTTCTTTCAGTGTTTTACTGCTTGCTTATAAATCCATTTTTTGTTAAAACAAAATAGTGCATTCATAGTCACGATTGTGTACAGGTACAAGTTGTTCACTTTCTCAAACATTTGGAAGAAATACAAACAAAAACCATATGTTTTAAATATCGCACAGAATACCTTTCTCATATGTTGCAAACATTTTTAAAACTGATACTATTCCTGAAGACTACCACTTACCTTTCCAGCTTTATGACAAATATGTTTGTGTGTTTTCATGACTTCATTTTTCATTTAAATATATTTTTTAAAAGCCTAACAATAAACTATTCTGTCTTCCTTTTATTTTTTTCTCTTTAGAGTCCATATATGCAGGTCTTCAAATCACCTAAGTAGTTTGTAAGATGTTAGGCAACTTGAAAGATTATTTAATCCATTTTCCTTTAGGTCTAAGTGTGCTTCAACTGGTAGAAACAGATGAAAATGTAAAGTAGCTTTTTAAAAAAGCATCTGTAGGTGGGGGTGAGCCAAAATAATAATATTTGCCAACCCTTTTTCTTTTTTAAAAAATATATTTTTAATTTATTTTTATTATCTTTATTTATTGGCTAGAGACAGCCAGAAATCAAGAGAGAAGGTAGAGATAGAGAGGAAAAGAGACAGAGAAACACCTGCAGCACTGCTGCACCACTCGTGAAGCCTTCACCCTGCAGGTGGGGACTGGGGACTTGAACCTGGGTCCCTGTGCATTGTAACATGAGCCCAACCAGGTGTGCTACTATCTGGCCCCTACCAACCCTTTTTCTAGGGGGAAAAAAAAATGTTGACTATGAACAAAATATGACAATGAACATGGCAGGAACCACCAACCTTTGTCAAAAGCAGAAAGATCTTAAATGACTCCTCTTTCAGTGTTTAAAGAAAAAGACCCAGAATGGTTGCTAGGTAACTAATTCTGCTTTGGATTCTTTTTAATCCAAAGATTCTTATCTCTAGAAACCCTTCCATTTCAACCAATTCTCCTGATAAATGTCATAAAGAACACTTAGTCACCATTGATTCTTGTATTCTTCAAGTTCATTCATTTTAAACCACCCCTTTGGATGTGTCCTCCCTAAGATAAATAATCCCAGCTAAATCATTCCAGTTTGGCTATACCTTTTCTCAGAGGCCCCATTATTCACTTCTTAATCATCTTTGTTGCCTTCCTCTGAATCATCTTCCAGTTCCCATATTCCTCTGAGATTACTGAGACTAAATTATTCCTTATACTATAGCAAAGGTCTACCTAAAGAGCCTAGTCTGGACATGGTGGTACATATCTTCCCTGTAGTGTTCAAAACCCCTAGAAAACAAGCTGTTGCAAATTTCATCAGTGATATTTTTGATTGGTTGGTCTAGTAGATTTTCCTTTCAGGATATGTAATATCTTTATTTGATATCTCTTGACCCTGTTACCACTGTACATGCACTCTTCAGGTGTGCCATTCCTAGAACTTTAAGAGCATATTTACAGTCTGCACAAGGGTGAGTGAGGGCCCTTCTCTTAGTACCTAATGGCTCTATTTAAAATACCATGAAAAACTTTGGCTATCTTAATCTTTTCTTATGTCTCTGTTTCATTTTATTTTTGGGTAAGGAGGTTTAAAATTGAGGGCTGATTAAATACTTAGACTTACTCTTTGTTCTACTTGCTTTAATATACCTTAATTACTTCTTTCTTGTTCATTGAGGTATAAATTCAAAAGCCAACCCTTTGTGACCACCTCAATTTCAGTTTTCATGCCAACTTTTTTCTCTTTGTAACAGAATTTGCCACTATCTGAAATAACCTTGTTTAAGTTTGTTTTCACACCTTTCCCTCTGACTAGAGTAAGCATCACAAAATCAAGGATCTTATTTAGTTTGTCTCATTATGTGTGTACGCAGTGTCTGTGTCTTAATTGAGAGTGTTTTATTCCCAATTTATGACACACCAAAATCTTTAAATTTCATGTCCTATGTCTCCTTTAATTTTTCTTTTTTTTAAATTTATTTTATTTTATTTATTTATTCCCTTTTGTTGCCCTTGTTGTTGTATTGTTGTAGTTATTATTGTTGTTGTCATTGTTGTTGGATAGGACAGAGAGAAATGGAAAGAGGAGGGGAAGACAGAGAGGGGGAGAGAAAGATAGACACCTGCAGACCTGCTTCACCGCCTGTGAAGCGACTCCCCTGCAGGTGGGGAGCCGGGGTTCGAACCGGGATCCTTATGCCAGTCCTTGTGCTTTGCGCCACCTGCGCTTAACCCGCTGCGCTACAGCCCGACTCCCATCTCCTTTAATTTTTAAAAAATATTTTATTTATGGGGAGTCGCAGGGGAGTCGCTTCACAGGCGGTGAAGCAGGTCTGCAGGTGTCTATCTTTCTCTCCCCCTCTCTGTCTCCCCCTCCTCTCTCCGTTTCTCTCTGTCCTATCCAACAACAATAATAACTACAACAATAAAACAACAAGAGCAACAAAAGGGAATAAATAAATTAAATAAAATATTTAAAAAAATTTTTTTAAATATATATTTTATTTATTTTATTTTTGAGAGAGATGCAGAGAGAGACAGGGAGAAACACCAGAGCACTGCTCAGCTCTGGCTTATGGTGGTGCAGGGGATTGAACCTGGGACTTTGGAGCTTCAGGCATGAGAATCTGTTTGCATAACCATTATGCTTTTTCCTCCACCCTCTTTTAAATTTTCTGTCTACTTCATATTCACAAATTCTATGTGAACTACTGACTATAGTTCTTGAGCTAACTTTGTATTTTAAAAAACTTTTAAAGAAACACCAAAAGATGTGCTGATAGTTAAAAGAAGATGGACATACTGGCTCATCACTTAAAGTAAAATCAAGTTTTATATACATACACCAAGAGGAAGAGAGGAATCTCTCTATGTGCTGTTTCCTTGTCTCCCTCCCTGCTTTCTAGAAGGTAGTTAGATTTCTGAGAAATCCCTTAGTAATACAGAATGCCAAAGGACAAAGGGGCTGGAGAGAGCTAAGTGTTTCCCTTTTCCCTCAGGATAGGAAAATAATTCCTAGTTGTACTTTTCTTTATGTACATCATGCTTTGAAATAAGTTCTTAAGAAATCCTTTGGCTAGCCTATACTCTGTTTTTGCTCACACACAGTAACAAGTAAGCAGAGTTGGCATTCACCTCCCACCAAGGTCACAGAGAAGGGGCTCTGCCGGTGTCTCCAGTAACACTCATTAGATGAGAGAAGGTGAGTCTGATGTTCTTGGCTTCTGGATTGGTCCTTTTTCTTTTGGATTAAAAAAAATAATAATAAAGAAAGCTTTACCTTTCACAACCTATACCTTTTCTGCACTTGCTCAGAATACCCATGACATCTTAAGGACTTCATAAAAATAATCAGAGTTTGAAAAGTATTTATTATTTATTTATTGTAACCAGAGTGCTGCCCAACTCTGGTTTATGGAAGTGTTGGGGAATAAACCTGGGAACTTTGGTGCCTCAGGGATGTCTTTTTTTTTTTTTTTTTTTTGCCTCTGGGATTATCTCTGAGGCTCCGTGCCTGCACTAGGAATCCACTGCTCATGGAGGCCATTTTTCCCATTTTGTTGCCCTTGCTGTTGTTATTGTTATGATTGCTGCTGCTGTTGTTGGATAGGACAAATAGAAATTGACCATACCATCCTGAACACCGGGATCTCCTCTGATCTCAGAAGCTAAGCAGGGTCTGGCCTGGTTAGTATTTGAATGGGAGAAATCGAGAGAGGGGGAAAAACAGATAGACACCTGTAGACCTGCTTCACCACATGTGAAGCAGCCCCCCTGAAGGTATCCTTCTGCTGGTCCTTGCTCTTTGTGCCATGTGCGCTTAACCCCGCTGTGCTACCGCCCTATCCTGAATAAGCCTTTTTGCATACCCATTATACTACCTCCCTAGCCATAAAAGGTTTTGTTTTGTTTTTGCCTCTAGGGTTATCACTGGGGGTCATTGCCTGCACTACTAAGCCACTGCTTCTGGTGGCTATGTTTTCTCCATTGTTGTTGGATAGGACAGAGAGAAATTGAGAGATGAGGAGAAGATAGGGGGAGAAAAAGACACCTGCAAACCTGTTTCACCGCTTATGAAGCGACTCCAGTGCAGGTGGGGAACCAGGGGCTTGAACTGGGATCCTTGAACCATTCCTTGCACTTTGTACTATCTGCGTTTAACCCGCTGCAGTACTGCCCAGCCCCACTGCTTCCCCGCCCCTCCACTCCCACCACATGGTCCTGTTCTTCCTTTCTTTTTCTTTTTAAATATTTATTTATTTATTTATTTATTTGTATTTATTTATTTATTTTTGGATAGAGACAGAGAGAAATTGAGAAGGAAGGGAGAGATAGATAGAGACAGATTCATCTGCAGCTCTGCTTCACCACTTGTGAAGCTTTCCCCCTGACGCTGGGGACCAGGGGCTTGAACTCAGGTATTTGTGCACTGTAGTGTGTGCATGTAACCAGGTGCGCCACCGCCTGGTCCCCTTCTCTTCCGTTCTAAGTCACACCTATACCTATCAGTACTCAGGAAGATATTTTACTGCCCAGCCCCGTTTGTTTTTGTTTGTTTTTATTTAAACCAGTAGCTTTCAAATTCCCCAATAAAGAAATTTAAAAAAATACTTTCAAACGCTATTGGATGTATCCTATAGGAAATACGTAGACGTGACCTAGTGTGCATTCTTCTCCACTGAAGTACACACAATACATTCATCAAACACTATGTATCCCTACTAAATGTATTTTCTATTCTATTTTGAACTAATTTTCCCTTTTAATTTGAATACACATAATTGACTTCCCTATTAGTGGACCATTATCCACAGTTGAAAAAAAAAAAGATATGATATCCCTTAGATGAGTGAATATGAGATCTGAACACTTCACTTAGTTTTTCTCTAACCTTCTCTGACATTCTGTATCCTTTCTCTTTGGGACATCAATTCCAAAACTCAATTATACTTCATGAGGGGCTCTCCTTGGCTTATTTCACAACATTTCCAGAACATCCTTAAAAGAAAAAGACTTTATTAGAGCTAATACCCTATGCACAAGACTTGAGCCAGAATATGCTGACTCAGTGAGGATTCTCTGTTCAATGACATGAAAATCCTGAGCGAGCTACAAAGATACTACTTCCCCATGGGTAATTCTTTTTAAGCCAGAGTCATAAAATTTGAGAGCTAGAAGAGACTTCTGCAAAGCTAGGCCAGCCCTTTGATTTTATGACAGAAATATTCCCCGCACATTCTGAAAAGTTCAAAGTGTGAATCTTGCTCCCTTATCAACAATATTTGTTAAAATCAGTACTTGCTGCCATAAGCAGATTTATTCTAGACCAATAGATTTTTGCTGTTTTAAGAAATAACATGGGGCAAGAGTTCTTTCATATGATAAAAAATATTAGAAAATATTATTTTTAGAATTGAAGAGTGAAGGAAGTCGGTATCTTAATTCTGTTTTTTAGATGTTGTCAAAATAATCGAATTATAGAGTCTTACACTCCTAATTCTGCTTGTAGCAAAAGTCCTGTGGGGATGGATTTTCCATTATTTAGACAACATTTAAAACGGATTTTATCTGAGCACCTGGTATCTGTTCTTAAGCAGTATGTATTAAAGTGAAATGCACAATACTCAATTTATAATATACAAAATATTTTAGCCAGGGAGAAAATACACCAGAATCAATGTACCCTTCATAATTTGGTGGTCAGATTTTGTTGATGTTTATCAAATCATATTTAATTTTACACTCTGGGTGCTTGTTTCTTGGTATGAACTGAGACCTTTTGACTCCAAGTTCTCTGTTGCTCTAAGTAGACTAGCTTACTAGTTATTTTACTTAATAGTTCAAAGAAAAGGTACTGGGTACCTTAGATCTACCACATTCCATTCTAGATATTGAAGTCATAGAGATAAACAGTTTACATATCAATGGGGGCCATCATGAATAGAGACTGCCTTCCCCAATCTCAGTTAATCAGTCTTTGGGAGCATTTTGAATGATGCAGAATATTGCAAGTAATAATAATAATACTCAGAATATCTCTCAGTACTAATGAAATGGTATTTAAGAAGCTATATCCACTAATCATTTAAATGTTGTGAATTGTGCTTGCTTCAGCAGCACATATACTAAACGTTGTGAATTTATTAGCCTTTGCTGGGCATTTTGAGGAGAAACCCCAACATGATTCTTCCCATTTGATATTTTTTTCCCATTTGATATTAAGCCTCATAATAATAACATTATTAAATAAAAATAATAAATGGAGAAATAGAGAGGGATTAAAGGAATGTGAGAGAGAAAAAAAAAGAAAAGAAATGTGAGAAGAGGACAGGCTAAAGGGAAGGACAAGAGCCTCAGAATGGAGAAACAAGCAATATAAAATTCAAAATTTGCCAAGGGAAATGTTTTCAGAGTCATGACTAGACAAAAAAAAAAAAAAAAAAAAAAAAAAAAAACCCTCCCTCCAACTTGAGTAGAGTTGAAACTAGCAGAAATGGAAAACTGTTGGCACTCTCCTCTCTAGAACTGCATTGTTTTGATGTTCTGACTCAAGTCTTAAGCATGACATTTCATGATCAGCTAAGCCACTGAACAGCCACACCCAGTTCTTGGCAAAAGATACATATCATATTACATTACTAAAGAAAGCACAATGGAAAGTTTTTCAAAAAATAATAAATAAACACCATATCTTATTTATAAGTCTTGTCAAGGTTTTCAAGGATTTGCCTAGCACTATGTGAAACCTTGTTTGTTTGTTCACTTATACAAAATACTGCATGCTTGAACAGTAAGCGTCTTTCCAATTTTAACTTCTTCAGTTCTAACTGGGTGTGGGGGGGGGGATTTGTCCCCTTTAATGGTAAAAGTAGATCCAGGTTTTATGGCTGGAGAGAGTCCAGGGCACTCAAAAGTGAGACAGACAGTTGTGAAGAATTATTTATAGCTGATTTTGTGATACCTGTGTCTTACTCTGTTTTATTGGGGGAGAAAATGAAATCTGAAGCAGAGTGAATTTAATTTCCAAATTTTACTAGGTGTGCATGCAAGTTTTACACTGGGGTGCTATCAATACCCCCAACTTCTTTTTGTGGCTTTAATTCTTTGTAAAAATAAGTGCTTCCTGGTACAGGCCTGTGAAAATGCTAGGTTGGGTCATCCACAAGTACTGTGATAGCACATTTGGAAAGTGGACCTGTTCTACTATAAAACACATAGAGGGTGAATTCCCTTTCTATGATAAGCAAACTCCATCCCAAAGTAAAGGAAAATAATTAGAATTCTGGAGCTAAGAGATTGATCTCATATCCACATACGAAAGTTGTTTTGTTTATTTGTTTGTTGTTGCTGTTCTTTGTTTTTCTGATTCTTCTTTAAAAAATTTGGCTGTGAACTACAACACTGGCCGTTTAAAGACATAATCATTTTGCAGAGGAAAATTAAATACATATGTCCAATTTAAGGAATGTAAGTAACTTTTAAAACAACTCTCGATTGTGTCTTACAGTTCATCTTTAAGTGAATACTGTGAATTCAAGAAAATTGCTTATTAAAAAATAAACAAAATAAAATTTTTGTTACAAAGTCTTTACCTATCAAACATCATGGAACAAGAAAAAACTTTAAATAAACAATTTAAACTTAACACAACACAAGGGTGGGGAACACCCCACCCTTAGTCCATTTATGACCCACAGAATCATGAAACCTGGCCCTGCCAAAGCAACCAGAACTTTTTTATAGCAACACTAAGTGCTACTTTTTAAGTTGATAATTTTGTATGGCTCAAAAATGACATTGTAAATATCAGAATGACCCTTAATGTAGAAAGGCTCCCCATCCCTGGACCAAAAGAAATAATAAAAATTAGAGCAGAAATAAATGACTAGAAATCAAAAAGACAAAACAGTATATCAGTGAAAACTAGAACTAGTTCTTCATAAAGATAAAAAAAATGTTACATGCATTTGTGAAACAAAGAAAAATAAAATAAGTAAATGTAATAAATAGAATCAAAGTCAAATCATACTAAAGAAGTACAAAAATTTCAGTGAAACATACTACAAAAATAAAAAAGATTATTGTGAGCATCTGTATTCTAAAAAGTTAGAAATTTTAGAAGAAATAAACTGTTATAATTATACAACTTTTCAAACTTGAATTAGGAGAAAACAGATAACCTGAACAGACTCACTATGGATCAGGAAATTGAGACAGTAATCAATGATTTCCTTTTTTAAAAAAAAAAAAAAGAGGAGGTCGGGTGATGGCACACCTGGTTGAGCACACATATCACAGTGTGCAAGGACCCAGGTTCAAGTCCCCAGTCCCCACCTACAGGGGGAAAGCTTCACGAGTGGTGCAGCAGTGCTGCAGGTGTCTCTGTCTCTCTTCCTCTCTATCCCCACCCCCTTCCCTCTTGATTTCTGGCTGTCTCTAGCCAATAAATAAATAAAGATAATAATAATAAAAAAGGGGTCAGGATCAGGTAACTTCATGTATGAGTTCTCTCAAAGCTTCACTAATACTTATCTTCCACAAACTCTTCCCAAAAGTTGCAGAAGAGGAAATGTTTTCAAACACTTCAAAATGAGACCAACATTACATTAATATCAAACACCTACAAGAACATGTGAAAGGAATCCTACAGACCAACATTTCTGATAAACTTAGAGGCGAAAATCTTCATCAAAATCCTAACAAACCAAAGCCATTAAAACATGAAAATTATCATACATTTTGATTTATTCAAAGAAGGTAAAGATGATTCAATATAAATTCACACTCATATGGGTAGTTGATCTGTGACAAAGGAGCCAACTGAGAACATACAAGTTTCTTCAACAAATGGTGTTGGGAAATCTGGCTAGCCACATATAGAAGAATAAACCCATACACTACCTCATAGCACACAGACAAGACAAATTAATTCAAAATAAATTAGAGGCTTAGATGTAAAACCTGAAACATAAAATGCGTAGAAGAAAGCATAGGTAAAACACTTTATGATTTTTGCATCAGTGTCACAGGATGGGGGGAGGGTCTCGACTCCAGCAGCAAGAAAAATAAAAGCAAAAAATAAATAATTGGTATGGCATAAAATCAAACAGTTCTTTTCAAAAATGTATTTATTTATTATTTATTTATTTTTATTTATTTAAAAAAGGAGACATTAATAAAACCATAGGATAAGAGGGGTACAACTCCACACAATTCCCACCACCAGATCTCCATATCCCATCCCCTCCCCTGATAGCTTTCTTATTCTTTATCCCTCTGAAAGTATGGACCCAAGGTCATTGTGGGATGCAGAAGGTGGAAGGTCTGGCTTCTGTAATTGCTTCCCCACTGAACATGGGTGTTGACTGGTCGTCTGTCCAGGGAAGTTTGGTCAGCATCATGCTAACATCTGGAACCTGGTGGCTGAAAAGAGAGTTAACATACAAAGCAAAACAAATTCTTGAACAATCATGGACCTAAAGGCTGGAATAATACAGATGAAGTGTTGAGAGGTCCTCCATTTTGTAGATAGCTAGTAGGCATATTTTAGTTATATTTCAAAGGGCCTGTAGCTATACTATTTTTTTTTTCTCTGAGCCTGAAATCTGATATGCAAGTGGATCCAAGTTATTATCTGGGGAGGTGATGTCATGGCTGGAAAAGGGACAGAAAGCTGGATCAGGGAAGAGAGTAGCTCCCTGATATGGGGAAGGGGTATAAATATTGTTGACTGTAAACCCCATTGATTTGTTTTGGTCTGGGGCCCATATTCAGCTTAGGAGCCTATGTGACCTCTGCATCCCTGTATATCTGAGCTCACATTCTGTGGTCATGAGTAGGAACATTCCAAGCTGCCCCAATATCATCAGGACCCATCTTCCTCAGGTGTAGCATAGAGTATGTTGTCCACCGTTGTTGATCCAAGTTGAGGACAAAGTCCTATGGGAGGTTATTATTTATTTTTTGATAGAGACAAAGAGAAATTGAGAGGGAAGGAAGAGATGGAGAGAGAGAGAAAAAAAAATAGAGAAACCTCCAGCACTACTTGACCTTTCATGAAGTTTCCCCCTGAAGATGAGGACTGGGGGCTTGAATCCAGATCTTCGCACACTGTGTGTGCCAATCAGTTTATGTACAGGGAAACTATCAGGGAAAGAAAAGGGGAATACTATTGAAAGGAAGAAAACATATGTACATCATACATTCAAATAGGACTTTGTATTCAAGGTACATAAAGAACACATAAAACCCAACAACAACAAAATTGCAACTGACTCATTAACTCTCCTTCCCAGTCTTCTTAAAATCAATAATGTATTTGTGCAATGTATAGTATAGGTACTCTCATGGAATTAAGTTTCAGTAACTTTTGCCTCTGAGTAAACTGTTTCAACTAGAACTATAGAGAAACGGTACACTGCCACTGTCAAAACCTGCCCCATCATCTATCTGTAAAAGTACCTTTAAAGGAACACCACTGAAGCTAAATCAAAAATGTGATAAATATAGTCTTTACAAATGAAATTGGAGTTTTGCTAAATATGAATTAAGGCATTAAGTTTGATCATGAGAAAACTTAATTTTTTTGTTTTGATAGACATTATGCCAAATGGAAGTAATATATAAGAAAGAATGATCCAGTTTGAATAATTGTAAAGATCTATTTAATGAATGAGAAAGAACAAAACAACACTTGAACGTTTTCAGTGATGAGGGTTAAACCTGAGTCCTCTTTCCAAGCCTGTGTTAATCTGTTGAGCCATATCCCTGGTAACTAAATGAATTGGGATTTACTTGCAGAGTCGGGGCCTTGTAAATGTGCAGTTTCACTAGTCTGGCTGAACTTTGTCATTCAGGTAGACACAGAGGGAGTTCCTGTGGTGTGCTTCTCCTGTGTGGTACTGGTTCTTAAACCTGGGTCACTCTCATGGCAAGGCATATCCTCTACCAGATCTCTCTCTCTCTCTCTCTCTCTCTCTCTCATCCTGGATAAAAATGTTAATAACTTTAAGGTTTCTCCAAATAACTAAGATAACAAATGCAAACCTTTGAAAAGATAGGATGGACTTGATAAGTTTAATAAATCATGAAGGCAGAAAAGAATTTAGTCACCATGAGGAAGAAAGAGAATTGTTTTCATCAGTATGAAGTCACTTTTTCATTCTCTCATTTTCTTTGGGGTTCCTCATAGCCAGATTCTTTTTTGCAATCACAGTTTTATTTATTTTTTTATGTTTACACCCCCCACCTACTTCCAAACTCATTTAAATCTTGTTTTAAGTAAAATTGCAGTGCACTAAAAGACTGAACAAATTACAGGAGATACCAAAATACAAAAATTTGAAAGAATTGGGAGTCGGGCTAGTGCAGCGGGTTAAGCGCATGTGGCGCAGAGCATAAAGACCTGTGGAAGGATCCCAGTTCCAACCTCCCACTCCCCACCTGCAGAAGAGTTGCTTCACAGGCTGTGAAACAGGTCTGCAGGTGTCTTATCTTTCTCTCCCCTTCTCTGTCTTCCCCTACTCTCTCCATTTCTCTCTGTCCTATCTAACAATGACAACATCAATAACAACAACAATAATAGCTACTACAACAATAAAAATCAACAAGGGCAACAAAAGGGAAAATAAATAAATATAAAAAATTTTTAAAAAATCAGAAAAGCAAAGGATATGAATCATATTAACTTTTTTTGAAAGAATTGATTTTCTTTAAACCATATGTTGAGGAAAGAGTTATCAAGCACAGCATTTTACTTCTGAGCATGCTAGTGAATATGGAAACTCTAGGAGTTATATAGCTCATGTTGTCTAAAAATAAAAATGAAACAAAAACCACATTCTCAGAAACCAGCTTACTGAAACCCAAGGCCAGCAGTGTTACCACCAAGCTGTGGAATGTGAGAACAGACAGATTACTGGATGAAGGAATTTTAAATCTTGCTCAGCTCTATACCCATTTTGATTTTCTTGCATATACTCTAAACTCTATACCCATTTTTATTTCCTTGCATATACTCTACTAAAAATGTATGTAAATTATAATTTTGTCAGAAAAAATTTAAATAAAACAAAGTAGCTCAATAGAGAGAGACATGATTGTTTTTGCCAGAGAGATTCTTACATAATCAAGTTTCATACCTCTACAATTCCTTATTGGCCATGTGTCAAATCCACCAGTATAATGTTTGTTCATAAATCTCTAAGACAATTCTACAAAAGCTGGTATGAAATGGGCCAGATATATATTTATTTATAGTATTTGTGTTGATAAAGGAATACATCACTTGGAAATATATATATATATAATTTTTGTCCCCAGGGTTGTCTTTGGGAATCAGCATACACTTGCATACTCCACTGCTCCCATCAGTTATTTTTTCTTTTCTTTTCTCTTTTCAAATAGCTTTAATATTTACTAATTGATTTATTTTGGTAGGACAGACAGAAATTGAGAGGGGGTGGGGAGGTAGAGAGGCAGAAAGGGAGAGCACTGCTTCACCACTTGTGAAGCTTCTCCCCAGCAAATGGGGACTGGAGGCTTGGACCTGAGTCCTTTTGCATTGTAATGTATGCACTCAACTGGGTGCACCACTTCCTGGACCCCCTTTCATTTATTTCTAATAGAGACAGAGAGGGAAAGAAAGAGAGAAACCTATAGCACTGCTTCACTTCTTGTGAAGTTTTCCTTTATAGTTGAAGACCTGGGACTTGTACCTAGTTATTTGTACTTGGTAAAATTTGCTTTCTACTGGGTGTTCCACTGCCCAGCCCCGGTATTTTAATTTTTTTTTTTTTGCCTCCCAGGTTATTTCTGGGGCTTGGTGCCTCCACTATGAATCCACTGCTCCTGGAGGCTATTTTTTCCTATTTTATTGCCCTTGTTGGTGTCATTATTGTTATTGTTGCCATTGATGTTGTTGTTGTTGGATAGAACAGAGAGAAATCAAGAGAGGAGGGGAGACACACACACACACACACACACACACACAGAGAGAGAGAGAGAGAGAGAGAAAGATAGACACCTGCAGACCTATTTCATCGCCCATAAAGCAACACCCCCCCCCCCGGCAGGAGGGGAGTCAGGGGCTTGGACAGGGATTCTTGAGCTGGTCCTTGTGCTTCACACCATGTAAGCTTGGCCTGCTGCGCTACCGCCGGACCCACTGTATATTCATTTTTAATTGAGGGAGGGAAAGGGAAATCAAGATCAGTGTGCTTCTCAGTTCTGACATAAGATTATACAGAAATTGAAAGTGTAATCTTGCAGGCAGGCCAATCCATAATGCTGAGTTGTCTCCCTAGTCCCTCTTAACCTATTTACTTAATAATTATGCGTTGTTCTGACTCCCATCTATTATGTTCAAACATATGTGTAAAGTATATCTTTTTCTCTCATAAAAGTCTTATAGGAGACAGTCCAAGATCATTGTGATATTCCAGAATGTCAGGTAGTCAGGGCCACTGTGTTTACTATTTCCATTTTCAGGTTAGATCATGGCTTAGGATGACTGCTCCAGCCATCACATCATCATTTCAGTCACAAAAAAAGAGGAAAAATAGACACATTGACCATAAATAAAATACAATTGAGAGTCCAGAAATATGACCCTATATCTATGGACATCTCATCTTTAACAAAGGTGCCCAGATTATTAAATGGGGAAAGCAAAGTCTCTTCAACAAATGGTGTTAGAAAATTTGGATTGAAATATGCAGAAGAATGAAACTGAAGCACTGTATTTCACCAAACACAAAAGTAAATTCCATGTGGATCAAGGACTTGAATGTTAGACCAGAAACTATCAAATACTTAGAAGAAAATATTGGCAGAACTCTTTTCTATATACATTTTTAAGGCATCTTCAATGAAATGAATCCAATTACAAAGAAGACTAAAACAAAAATGGAAACTATTATCCAAATAAAGAGATCCTCTACAGAATGGGAGATTTTTACATGCCGTACATCAGACAAGAGGCTAATAACCAAAATGTATAAAGAGCTCATCAAACTCAGAAAAAAAAAAATGACCCCATCCAAAAAATGGGAAGAGGATATGAACAGAATATTTGCCAGAGATCCAAAAAGCCGACAAACATGAAAAAATACTCAAAGTCATTGACTGTGAGAGAAATGCAAATAAAGACAACAATGAGATACTACTTCATTCCTGTGAGGACGTCATACATCAGAAAAGGTAGCAGCAACAAATGCTGGAGAGGTTGTGGAGACAAAGGAACCCTCCTGCACTGCTGGTGAAAATGTAAATTAGTTCAACTTTTGTGGAGAGCAGTCTGGAGAGCTCTCATAAGGCTAGAATTGAATATACCCTATAATCCTGTAATTCCTCTCCTGGGGATATATCCTAAGGAACCAAACACTCTCATCCAAAAAGATCTGTGTATACCTATGTTTATAGCAGTACAATTTGTAATAACCGAAACCTGGAAGCAACTCAGGTATCCAACAAAAGAGGAGTGGCTAAGCTGTGGTGTATATAAACACAATGGAATACTATTCAGCTATTAAAAATGGTGAATTCACCTTCTTCACCTTATCTTGGATATAGCTTAAAGGAATCATGTTAAATGAGATCAGCCAGAAAGAGAAGGATGAATATGGGATGATCTGACTTATAGACAGAAGTTGAAAAATAAGAACAGAAGGGAAAACACAAAGCAGAACTTGGACTGGAGTTGGTGTATTGCACCAAAGTGAAAAACTGTAAGTGGGCTGGGGGTGGGGGAGCGGGTGTTCAGGTCCTGTAACATGATGGCAGAGGAGGACCTAGAGGGGGTTAGATTGTTATGTGGAAAACTGAGAAATTTTACACAATACAAACTATTGTATTTTACTGCTGACTATAAACCATTAATCCCTCAATAAAGAATTTTTTAAAGCTAACTTAGTAACACTAAGTATTTATTTATTTT
This sequence comes from Erinaceus europaeus, assembly GCF_950295315.1. Taxonomy (NCBI): domain Eukaryota; kingdom Metazoa; phylum Chordata; class Mammalia; order Eulipotyphla; family Erinaceidae; genus Erinaceus; species Erinaceus europaeus. The sequence continues at coordinate 52,944,656 of NC_080171.1, forward strand.
ATAATTTTATTATTTATCAGTGGTTTATAAGATCATACAGGTATCATATTTAAGAATGTCCCTCCCTAAGATACAAGTTGGAATGTAATGTTAAGCCATTGCAAGCAAAAGTACATGAGATGATTTGCCGACATTCTGCTTGCAAGACCATTGTGAGATCAAGAACAGCATTTCTAGCTTAGCCTGAGAGAAAAGCAAAAGGGTGCAGAGGGAGAGGCTGTGAAGGGAACATAAAGAAGATGCGTAACCAAACACCCAAACCAAAGAGCAGCCTATGCAATCCAAGGAACAAGGATGTGCTATTCTACAGCAGAAAGTAAGTGACAGCACCAGAGTCACAGCCACAGTATCACATGCCTAGGCTCTTGTTGTCGCTTTGTTTCCCACATTCAGGTGTGTTCCCCACTGTTGTCCCTTCTTGAAGTATGATTGAGTGACATGTAGTGAACCTCCCTCCCTCACTTGGTGACCTTCAATGCAAGAAACCTCAAGGGTAAGGCATGTCGGGTCTAGCGTCGCCCTTAGCAATTTTATCTAAACAGGAGCTGCAGAAGTTATTTGCCTCTTCCTCCTCAAGCCCTTCCACAATTCACTCTCTGTGCTAGGAAAATGCACGTGTGAAAAATTTCTTTCTTTCTTTCTGTGTGTGGATGCATGTGTGTTTATCTGTTGCCCCCAAGTTAACCCCCATATTTTCCCCTCAGAGCACCTACATACTACTGATATTCTGGTTTGATAATTACTGTCTTGTATTAAGTTCTCTGTTATCTTATGTTTTTCCAATTTTGCCATACTTGCCAAGTTCCAAATTTCTGCATGGAAGTGTTTTTTGTTTTTGTTTTTTAAAGAAACTCCAGTGAATATTGAAGTACTCTATTATTCCCACAAATTCTGTCTCCTTTTCAGAAACTTAAAAAATTGTTTGTGTCCAGAAGTACTTGCTGTGTTATCTCCATGTGGCCCAGGAGGTAGCACAGCAAGTTCAGCTTCCAAACAGTAGGTGTGAGGTCTCCAGTTTGATCCCCCAGCACTGCATATGCCGGAGTGATGCCCTGGTTCTTTGAATGAATGAATGAATGAATGAATGTTTTTAAAAAGCTATAATAGATTTTGCTTAAATTTCTTTCTTTGTTGGATAGAGACAGAAAATGAGAGGGAAAGGGAAAAGAGACAAGAGAGAGAGAGAGAGACATACACCTGCAGCATTGCTTCACTGCCTGTGAAGCTTTCCCTTTTCAGGTAGGCCTGGGGGGCTTAAAACTGGGTTCCTGGGCATTGTAACATGTACACTCAATCTGATGTGCCACTGCCTGGCCCTTTTCGCTTAATTTTCTTAGTTAATGGTTATTTTAAATATTTCAGATATTATTATTATTATTTGCCTCCAGGGTTATTTATGGGGCTGGGTGCAACACTACAAATCCACTACCCCTGATGGCCACTTTTTCCATTTTTGTTGCACCTTGTTATTGTTGTTGTAGTTATTATTGCTATTGTTATTGCTGTTTTAGTTGTTGGATAGGACAGAAAGAAATCAAGAGAGGAGAGGGAGACAAAGAGGGAGAGAAAGATAGACAACTGCAGTCCTACTTCACAACTTGTGAAGCGACCCCCCTGCAGGTGGGGAGCTAGGGGTTTGATCTGGGAACTTTGTGCCTGTCCTTGTGCTTTGCACCATGTACATTTAACCTGTTACACAACTGCCTAGCCCCTTAGAGTTGAGTTATATATATATATTTGACAGTATTTATAATAATGTTAACTTTGATAACTTCACAGAGAAATCATTTGTCTATTTGGTGTTAGCAAATAAACCAGCATATAGTAGGAATAAAGTTAAAGACTTTAACTTTTTTTTAAGTTCTTCTATTTCATTTAGGGGACAAGTACTCTAATTGTTCATGATTACAGTGCTACTTTGAACTCAAACTTTATCTCAAGTTTAATTCACCTTTTTTCTTGACTTTAAGGAAAGCCTTTTTTTAAAAAATAATTTTTATGGGAATCCCCCCCCAACCCCCAGGACTTTGTGATTGCCTGAGTCCACATTTCCAGGGGGCTCTTTTTACTTGGTTACTTTTTAAAAGATGCATGGTAAGACAGAGAGGAAGAGAGAGACTAGAGACAATACAACATTATTTCACAGCTCATGAAGCTTCTCCTAAGACGGTACTCCCATGTGGTTACCAGGGGCTTGAACCTGGGTCCTTGGGCATGGGAGAGTGTGTGCTCTACTCAGTGAGCTATTACCCAGTCCCTCCTGCTCTCTCTTTTTTGTCCATTTCTTTTCCTATCTATAGACACAGTATATGTCAATTAACTCACATATTAATTTAGAAAATAAAAATTGTAAGGATCTCGGTTTGAGCCCCTGGCTCCCCACCTGCAGGGGAGTCGCTTCATAAGTGTTGAAGCAGGTCTGTAGGTATCTATCTTTCCCTCCCCTTCTCTGTCTTCCCCTCCTCTCTCCATTTCTCTGTCACTATCCAACAGCGACAACATCAATAACAACAACAATAATGACTACAACAATAAAACAACCAGGGCAACAAAAGGGAATAAATAAATATTTAAAAATAAGAAAAAAAAATTGGATGCTGATCTTGCACAACACTTTACATCTTAAAAGCTAAAAAGGCTTTTAGTAAGGCAGGGATGGGAGGAAGGGCCTTCTAGGCCCAGCGGACTGGAAGATCAGATATTCAAGATTGGAAGGACGGGAGGTTAGGGGGTGAAATCAGGTGTTTTGGTTGGACTGGCACATGGGTTTGTATTGTCCTGGGAATGGAAGCATATCAGGGAAGTCCCTGAATACCAAGCTGAGGAATTTGGCTTTTGCATTTTAATCCTGCTTTCACTATATTGTCCATAAATCTGCTAACACCCTTTCACCTTATTGTCTGGCTCTGGTATAATTATTTTATCTATGGACAATGATGTAATGGAAATAATACTGAACTGAGAATCAAGGACCTTGGATTTGTGCATTACACTTGGGTTTAATAAATACATATTACAACCATAATTCAAATCTTAGGGAGTAAATTGGTGTCTCTCTATGTTAAAATTCTACAAAAGACAATTTAATTGATCTATGAAATTCTTTATAGATCATACCTTCCAACTGTAGGTACTAAATAGTTGCTTGTAGATTCTATTCATTAACAAGCTTCTAAGACCAGTGACATACCTTCAGCAGTGTAGGAAAAGTTGGAGATTGTGAGCAAATCTATCTCCCCTAGTGCATGCTTAGCTTTTAGTTTGAGAGACTTTTTTTTTTTCCTTTCAAGCAGAGAGGGAATACTAGAATGAAAATTCCAATTATGTTAAAGACCCCCCCCCCGGACTTTATTGGAATTTTCAAACACAGAGAAATGTTGAAGGAAATGTATAATGCACACACTTGGCCACTACCTAGCATGCTGACGATTCTATGATCTCTTACTATTGGGTTGTCAGAAAAGTCGACATATTTTTGTTATGGAAAAATGCACCATGACTTTTTCAGCAACCCCGTAGAGTCTGAAAACCTCTCACAATCTACTCCCCACAACAGCTCTGTGCAGAATTTCATTCTCATCATTTAATAGTAATGCAGCTGAGAAGAGAACTAAAAAAAAAAAAAAAAAAAAAAAAAGTTCAGAGATTCTCAGCAAAGCCCTTCTGATTGGGCAGGAGAGATAATTTACCAGGTAGAGTATAGACTTTGCCATATGCTCAGCCCAGGTTCTAGTCCTGGCACCAACAATAGGACGATCTGGTCCCTTGGGACCTTTCCTTCTCTGTCTGTCACTGAACAAAAAGTTGACCCAGGAGTGGGACAACTGTGTATGTGAGAAACCCCAGCTTCACAAAGCAAGCAAGCAAACAAAACCTCTGAGCCACAAGTGGAACAGCTAAGATTTGAACTTGCTGACTCCAGATTCTGGGATATTTTTACCAAACAGTATGAAGAATTTCACTGCTAGTGCCTAGAGTCAGGGATTCTTACAAGTACCTATAATGTGAAAAGCCCTAAATTAAGTGTTGTACACAATAGAGTGAAATGTCAACTGAGGTCCTCAGTGCTTCAGGGCATCCAGAGATGAGTCAAAGACAACTTAAAATGTGTCAAGTTCCTTCCATATGTAACATACAGTGCTAGTTCTAGACACGTGGTAGGGAAAGATCAGTGAGTATGTGACTGGAGACTAATGGACAAAGAATTTTAAAAAATATGCATTTTATTCCACTTTATGCAATCTAAAATAGTGAGTAACTGTGTAAAAGCCTGGACCTCACTTGTACCTGTTTTCTCTTAGCTTGTTCTGGCTTCAGCACCTGCAGTTTTATCACCTCTTGTTACATCTCCATTCTTTGCATAGAATTACTCAAGGTCTTTTCCAATTTATGTTTCTTCCACTGTGAACTAGCCATAGAGGCCTCAAACAATGACCTTTCTTTTCTCTGAACTCCTGTTATATTGAGCTGTATAAAGAGTCAGAGTGGTTTGGTGCTTAGAAGCATGAGTTTTTAGATCTTAGCTTTTCCATCCCCTAGGTATGTGACCTTTGGAAAATTATTTAATTTTCTGCTCTTATTTTCTCTTGTTAAAAAGATTTATTAGTCAAAGATTCTATTCAAGAAAAAAAAAGCTTATTTAAATAGAAAATATTATATTAAGGGTTATTCCCTAACATTAAAATTGATATTGCCAATAAAACAATACTCTAGTCCAAGTTTTCTGAAGATCTCTATGCTAATCTGCAGCAGTAAACTACCACAGGAGTTTAGGCCTCTTCCATAAACAGGAAATCCCTTGCTGGTTGGAAAAACTGAATAGAAATGCAGGGACCAAAATAAACCTTCTCATCTTTTCTGATCCAGATAATAAACTGTATGCTCCAAATCTGCCTCTTCACACCCACAAAGGTAGTAACTGGTTGGCTTGGTCACTCGCAGACAGACCACGCTGCTCTGTGGCCATAGTTATATACAAAGTAATGGTGTGGTTCTGCCACCCTTCCTTCTTCCAAATCATGTGGGAGTGATTCAGAGTGAGCAAATCTAAGTTACATCTAGTGCCTAAACTGCAAGAGAGTCTGGGAAATGTATTTCTTGTTTGTGGCCTCTGTATTTCAGGGAGACACTGCTTGAGCTAAATGTTTACTCCTAAACCCATATAAGTACCATCCATTAGCATATAATCAATGTACCTACTCCAGGATTATTGTGAGGATTACATGAAATAATAATGTTTGAACACAGTGGCAGGAACATGGGAAATTCTCAATAAATACTGCTATTTTTATCAACTTCTTAGCAAGTTGTCCAGGATAAAGTCAACATTAGATATACTTTCCACCTGCTAATAAGCTTTAATGAAATCACTTATTAGAAGAGTTCTAACTTCCTTATCTGTAAATTGAAAATAATAATCATGATAGTCTAGCATTCCGCTCATATCACTTTAGGTCGTGTATGAAAAATGAAGTGAAAACTCTAGCAAACACTTCAATCACCTTGGTATTAAATGAATACTCAGAGAGTTGGAGAACCTGCAGACTCCTATTTACATTCCAGTGCTGCTCCTGGGAAATGCAGCCAGCTTTCTGTAGTGTTATCTTATTCATCCTCACACCATCTTCCCTATTCCTTTTAATTCTCAAAATTAACCAGCTAACTCAACCATGTCTGCAAAGATAGAGAAGCTTAGATACTACCCAAACCACCTCCTGAAAGAGAGAAGATCTAGCCCTTACCCAGTTAATCAAAGTTCCCCCACTCTGTGTTCTTTCCAGAAAAATCTCAGTCCTCTCTACACCTCTTACTTGCATCTGAAGGGCCAAGCAAGGAGGCTCAGTTTCGGGGCAAGACAGGTGGCTCCTGTGTGAACACTGTAAGGCATTCATTCTCCCTGGAGAGAGAAATTCCGAGAGTTTAGCTCACTCTTTCCTGCCATAAAGCACTTCTAATGTTAACAGCTTGCTCCTGTCCAAGCTGGTGTTTTTTAAATTAAGTATTGTTAAATGTATACCATTTGGAATGATGCTTCAGACAGCCCTGACACTCTCTCTTGCTTCTGCTTTCATTTCACCTAATATATTGAGCAGGGAGCTGGTAACCGGTATTACAGGGGCCAAGGCCACTGCTGCTGCTGCTCAGACACTGGCAGACGGCTTTAATTTAGATACCTGAAGAGGAAAAAAGGAACTCAGCCAACGCCCTGCTCAGAGGCCATAAGCGGCCTTTCTCGGGCTGCCATTAGTATAGGTCTATATTATCTAGGTTTTATGTTATATTTCCTTGGCACTGAAAAAGCTTTGGAAATCACAAGAGTTGGGAAACAAAGAAGCTATAGGCTAAAATAAGATACTTCATTGTCATAGTAAAACCTTGCATTATACAATCCTTCACTGCAAACAGCTTGCTCCAAACATTGTGATACCACTTCTAATATCTGAAAGTGTGTGTAGATACACAAATGCATATACACATATATGTACATATATATATATATATATATATATATATATATATATGTAGATGTATATTTATGTACATGAGATGAAAGTGAGTTAGAGTCGAGATCTTGGTCCAAAGATTAGATGGTGCTAGTGGGGCTGGAGGCAAGTAACTTCACTTCTCTGATCCTTGGTTTCCATATATGTAAAATGAGTGAGTATATAAATTAATTTGTGATATTCATAAAGACCGAATGGGAGTGTGAGCAAAATCATTTGAAGATATTACCATTATATAAATCTTGATGATTTCTAAAATTAATTCTTCCCACAAAATTATTCCAGTCATGCTCTCCCAACTAACCCTGCTTTCCTTTATCTGAAGTCATGGTAAGTTTCGAGTTGCATCATATTTGACTATATAATTGCTTTTCCTATTTTCTCAGAGTATCTTTTATGGGAAAGAAGATTCTAGGAGCGTAAGAACCAAAAGTATGGAACACTGTGCTAGGCATTCTCTAGTTATACAATTAATGACTGAGGACTTGACTTTAAAATACTATACTTATTCAATAGTTTTATATTGAGTTGCTCATCTTTCTGTACACTGACAGATCCACCAAAACCCCATGGCAGGTAGCTCTCACTCATAATATTTAGGAAGCATTTATTAAACAGAACAGAAAAAAATTGTGCCAGTATGTAAGTGGCTACCACCAGTTATATGCTACTCATATTCTTTTACAATGCCATCTTCCCTATTAGTCTACAAGGGTTTTCTTAACACTAAGCATTGCTGCCTCTGTCCTCTCACCACCCACTCTTCCTTTTGTATCTGCCTATGTGATTTTTTTTATGTGTGAAGAGGGAGGAAATGGTGATAAACTGTTTCTTCCTATAGAACTAGTTAGAACTATAGCTCATAATTCTGATAGAAAGAAACAAAATAGGGAGTCAGGCTGTAGCACAGCAGGTTAAGCACACATGGCACAAAGCACAAGGATGGAAAAGGATCTGGGTTCGAGCCCCCAGCTCCCCACCTGCAGGGGAGTTGCTTCACAAGCGGTGAGGCAGGTCTGCAGGTGTCTCTCTTTCTCTCCCCCCCTCTGTCTTCCTCTCCTCTCTCCATTTCTCTCTGTCCTATCCAACAATGACATCAACAACAATAAGAACTACAACAATAAAACAATAAGGGCAACAAAAGGAAATAAATAAATTTTAAAAAATTAAGAAAAAACGAAATAAAACAAAAAAACATCCCTACAGCAGAAGACTTTCGTGTGTTAAAAAAATTTGATATACATAGCATAGTTTTTTGAATGAAGGTTTATCCCAACCATTCTCTACAATGATGAGGATTTCCTATAACACCATTTAATCACTTTTAGATCTACTCTTAAATACTCCATAGCTTATAAGCATTAGTTAGTTTTTGAGAGCTCTGCAAAAACTAATCTCTGAAAGGCAAAAAGCTTCCTCAAGAATAGGACCTCTTTGTTGTGGATTTAACTATCTATTTTTCCTCACTTAGGGCAAGAAAGGTGAATCCTTATATGAGTTGAGTATCCCTAAAGGTTAGAAATGGAATTAAGGTTCTTCTATTTCAAGTGAAGCTAGTAACCCAAAGTTGAATAACCTGCTTTTCTTCACCTTTTTGAAAAGCAGTGCTACAGGTATGCATATATGCAAACCTGCCTGTATTCACATGCCTATTATGGTTTAATCAGATTTTCCATATTTGTGTATTTCATGTCTCCTGTCAGTATATTTTATTAATATTAGGAAAGAACATTGCTTCTAAATGAATTCTATGTCCACCACATGTATTTCTGTTATTTGGAGGTCTACAAAGGGAAAAACTTCCTGATGACACACCTATGGACATAAAAGATCAAGCTGGCTATTTCATTCATTCTTTCAGAAACTCAGTGACTTCCTTAGACACTAAGAGAAACGGACATCCCGGTTTGGTACCTGACACTTTCCTAAACACTGTAATAAAACTTTCTTCTAGTAGAGCCAAAACTTGATGCTGGTGGATTAGCCAGAGCAGGAAGCTTCCTGACCTCTTTGCTGCTGCTGGCCCTGTCATTTCATTGCTCATTAGCACTTCCTCTGGGTTTGGATTGGACCTCAAGGTCATCACACCAGCCCCAACCTTTTTGCAACAGAGGAAGGGAAAAAAAAAAAAAAGATAGAACTCAGCCCAGCCCTTTCTAACCACATGGTAGCTGCTCTGATAAAGGGCATGGGTAAGTAGGAGGCTGAGAAGGTTGGTTAAAAGGTTTGGGGATTAACTGAGGATTTAATTCATCCTTTCTTTCCTGGCCCCCTGCTCAAGCAGATAGTTGAGAGTTGGCAGTGTGTCAAAACCAAACTGTTCCTCAACCCCAAGCTGCTCCCTACTGGTCCTGGAATCTTTGTCCAATGCTCCTTTTTAAACTAGGAGATCTACTTTTCAAATTGTGCCTTTAGTCCTAGTAAATCCTGGGCATTTTTAAATGTGTCACTTTACAAAGAAATTACTTGCTCCCCTCTACCCCACTGCCATCAAACCATCAATATACAAAGTAGCTTAAACTGTATAGTAATTTCAGAATATAGTCTTCTTTTCCAAGTCAAGGGAGAAAATGAAGAGGAACTTTACAAAAGAGGACTAAAAGCAGTTGTGCAAAGTACGTTTTAAGGGCAGATTAAGTTAGGTTTTGTCCATGGCTCTTCTCCCGTATGGCATATGTTATATATTGACAGGGATTAAGTTTCTCTCCTGAATGGAACAATACAGAGTCACAGGGAGCTACTGTACTTTACAAAGCAACAGGCATCAGCACAAGCAAATGGCAAGTAGAAGTGTATCGCACAAAGAACTAACCAGGTTCGTTAAAAGCACAGAGATTTTCTTCATCTTTTGCAATTCTGCATCATTTGCTTTTCTCTTCTTGCTCTGCGGGATCGTTCTGCCCTCCTTTCTTTTCCCTCATCCTCCCCCTCTTTTGCTCGTACTGTTACACTTTCTCTGTACCCCTGGCTTTGTTATTCAGCATGTCTGATTAGCAGGAGCCTGATTGGCTGGCTGCCTGCTCCGAAAGAGATTCCATTCAGCTTACCCCCCACCCACTCGCCCACCCCCTCGGTCAGGAAATGTGAGCGGGGCTGATGGAAGCTGATAGGCAGGGCTGGAGTGTTAGCACCAGTACTGGATGTGACAGCAGGCAGAGGAGCATTTAGCAGTTTATTCAGTGTCCGATTGGGATTCCGGCGAAGATTCAGGCATGGAATGCTGCCGTCGGGCAACTCCTGGTACACCGCTCTTCTTTCTGACTTTCCTGCTCCTGGTAAATGTCTTTTCATTTCGATATGTTGCGACTTACCTTTTAGGCACTGCTGAGGATGTGTGGTGTGTGGTGCGGTGTGTGTGTGTGTGTGTGTGTGTGTGTGTGTGTGTGTGTGTGTGTGTGTGTGTGTGTGTGTGTGTTTCAAACGCCAGGTAAAGTGACTTTCGTGAGCAGAAAAATTTTTTTTTTCAAAACTTCCACCCCAATTTACCAAGCAAATAAAGTCTGCAATACTTTGTGGAACTTGTTGGAGGTATGTATAACACTGAGACTTGAACTCTGAGGTTCAGTACAGAAAATTGGTGAGGCTGAGGATTGTATAAATGGTGATGTGTATTCTTAGAATTTGGTTCATTTACACCCTGAAATCAAGCAATCTCACTGTGGTGTTCCTGGAATTTCTTGACGGATGGGCAGTGAGGGGCTTTCCCCTCCTGTCTTTTATGAAATCTGTCTCTGTGCACATGTGCTAGGGGACCAGGTAAAAGAAGCATCGACACCCTTGTTGCAGCCAATCTAAATTAGAGCTCATAAGTACTGCAATTTATCTATGGATACAAGTTAATGCTAGTATTTATGAATTGAGGATTAATGTCTTTGATCTCAGGTCTCCTTTTTGAAGAAGAAAAAACATATGACTTTTTGTATAACTGCTTTCCACAATCCCAGTGATAAGATGCACTGCTCTTGAACATCAGCACACACTGCATTTTTTTTTAACTCAAAGTAAATGTTCCATTGTGACTCATACTTGGTTTTACGGGCAGAAAATGAACATTTACTGTCCAAAAAAAATCTACACTCAAAATATTAATAGCAATGCACATTTTTTTTTAAACCAGAGTGTTCTGGGCAGGCAGTTTAGCAAACCTCATCTGGAAGTTTGATTCCAGAATTTGCACACATTGATTCCAAATAATAGTGACTGTAGCTCTCCCTGTCACATGTATGGTATGCCAGAACTTCCTCAGAAGGTAACCTGGCAAGAAGAGAACTAGGTAAAAATGCAGTGACTATTTAGGTTGCAGTGAGTCTTTGATGGGGAAAAACAATGTTTTGTTCTGATTGGGGTGAGGTGGATGGAGTCTGACAGATTTGACCTGCACTATAACTTGAAGATGGGGAGGAAATCATTTGATACAGGAAAATAAATTTTAAAAAAATTAGGTAATGATGAAATATTTTACACATCCCCTCTCCTTAGTAATGTGTCATTGTGGCCAAAATATCATACTCCTTTATTACAAACTATGTAAGCACAGGGATACTTTTCAATTTTCAGAGAAACATAGAGGCAAACTGGGGTTTAAACATGAATGGACTGTAAGTTTTATTCTGGTCTGAAGAACACATAAAACAGAATGTTTAAGTGGGTTTTGTGACTCATAGAACAAGCAATTTATAAAAGGTGTGTCTTTTTTCCCCCCCATATGGCACAGATAGCTTATAGATACACAATTGGTTTACCTTGTCTTTCTTTTGTGATTTTCAAAAAATATGAATGATTTTCCCACAAAATTGCATCATGAAACAAATGACTTGTACAACACTTTTTGGTACCTTGCTATTGAAGTATGATCTCATTATACTTGGGAAAAACTTGTCCATTTAAGAATAAATTGTTTTGCTACAAGTTTTGGCCAATGCATTACATCCCTCTTTAACATCTTGATATTCATATATGTATCTGACTATATATCTAAGTTTATATGGATATAAAGGAATGTTTGCTTATTTAAGGATTTAGGACATATATTGTTTAAGTATAATAATTTTATTATGAAGATAAAATGAAATTAAAACCAGGTTTGTTTTATGTCTGCACTTTAGTGAGCTGGGATTCTGAGAGTTATAGCAGAAAAGAAGAAATGACTGATAAACACCTGATAATACTCCTTGCACAGTAACAAAACTTAATAGTTCTTGACATGTATCCTACGTGTGGATGTGCCAAACATTTAGGTATTTGAAAAATCATTAAAACAGAGCCTCTCAAGAACTTTGCAGACAAGACATAGTAAATCTTTTTTACAGTTAAGGAAATAACTTATAATTGAATCTGAAAGTCAAATAACAAAGAGAAAGCACCTTGTTTGTTTTGTACTTTGGTTGTAAAATGTTTAGTAATAATGGAAGCAATGGTATACATATAACCTTTGCTGGAGACATTTAGACTTCATTTTTGATATGAAAGATATGGACCATGTAGTGGGTACTCTTTCCATTTTTTTTTCTTTTTTTACTCATTTCGCTTTATGGCCAAAAATTAAAATTTTTGCCTGATTGTATTCTTCTGATCAGCAGTGGACTCAAGACTAGAAGTGTCATTTCAGCTCACTCTTAATTTGGGTAGAGAATTTTATCTGGGTGACATATTTTTCTTTACTTATTTTTACACATTAAAAGAGATTTCCCCCCTCAGCACCAATTTAAATAAAGTGATTTTTTTTAAAGTGCCTTTCACTTAGATTGAAAGATTCTGTTTAGTTGCAAGCCCAACTTTTCCTTCCAGTCTTCCTATCACTGAAGGCTGAACCATCTGTGTCATGACTTGGTACCTAACTGTACCCATATATTTAGTGCTGTTCACCCTTACTTTTTTTTTTCAAAGTCCTTTCACCTTGCATCATTTGTCTTGAGAGAAAGTAGTCTCTTCATCTTTTGTCTTGTTCAAGTTACCACCTGTAGTTTCATGCAAAACACAAAAAAAGAGATGATCTTTTTGAAGACGCAATGGGACAGTAGTGCTAAGCAAAAGATTTCATCCTAATTTTCGGTCAAATTAAAACACATATGCAAAAATTCCTTATTTTCCTCTTTCCTTTGTCCAGTTGTTTAACTGCAAATAAACATGGCTGAAACCTATGACTGCCCATTGACATATATATCCATCCAAAGTCCAAGTCAAATCACTTCTTATCAGAAAGGCACTAACCAAATTTGCATTTGCTTTTGTTTCTTCTAAGTGGTTTTAAGCGCTTGTGCCTGCTATTGTAGGAGTTACAAGAGTAACACTCAGAATTATAATAAAGCACATGTGTTTTTCTGTTGAATTTCTTTTGCTTCTCTGCACTAATTTATACATAGAAACTAGTCAAACACAATAGCCCATTCCCATCAGTTGCTCAGGCACTCTCCTGCACTATTCTCTAAGTGGATCTCTCTTAGATGGTAAGAAGCACCATCAGCTCTGGGGATGAATGTTAAATCCTATTTATAGCAAATTGTGATTTGCTCCATTATGTGTTCACACAAGCACCACTCTATAACTGTTTATATCCTTTATTTTATTTTATTTTATTTTATTTTATTTATTTATTCCCTTTTGTTGCCCTTGTTGTTTTATTGTTGTAGCTATTATTGTTGTTGTCGTTGTTGGATAGGACAGAGAGAAATGGAGAGAGGAGGGGAAGACAGAGAGGAGGAGAGAAAGATAGACACCTGCAGATCTGCTTCACCGCCTGTGAAGCGACTCCCCTGAAGGTGGGGAGCCGGGGTTCAAACCGGGATCCTTATGCCGGTCCTTGTGCTTTGCGCCACCTGTGCTTAACCCACTGCGCTACAGCCCGACTCCCAACTGTTTATATCCTTATCTTATTCCCCATACCTCGATTATGTTTAAATCAAGCCCTCAGGTTTTTCACAGAAATCTGTGAAACCTATCTAGGTATCTCTTTCAATATATTTTTCTCTACGTTTCTGTGAAGTTTCTTATCTAGTCATGGCCAGCTACATTTCTGCTTTCTCAGGCTTCAATTTGTAGTACTTTCAGTTTTTTCAGGACCAGTTTCTGGACCTATTCTTATTTTCATGTGAACTAGTCCTCTTGTTACATATATATTGAGGAAAATATGTCCAATAGTGGTCAGTAGTGAACTACAAAAGAACTCTGTTATACCAGGAAAGTTTCTCCTTGAAAGATTATATTTCACATGACACACACACATACATACACACACACACACACACACAGAGACAGAGAGAGACAGAGATAGAGAGACAGAAATAATGTATTTATTATTAAGTAAGACACAGTCCTCTCTGCACCCTGAGATAGGATATTGCTCAGATACAGTTGCTGTGCAAGTTCACTCTGATTCTAAAACCAAAGTTAAAGCCAAGGTCTGTGTATATTTTGTCAGTTAAGTCTGGCTGACCCCTATACTTAATATATTTTACTTGTCTTAGTTTGTTGTACTTGTTACAATGAGAATTTTGTTGCATTTTATTTTTATTTTTATTTTTTCTTCTCTCTCTCTCTCTCTCTTTTTTTTTTTTTTTTGCCTCCAGGGTTATTGCTGGAGCTTGGTGCCTGCACCACAAATCCACTGCTCCTGGAGACTATTTTTCCCCCTTTTTGTTGACCTTATTGTTTTATTGTTACTGTGGTTATTATTGTTGTTATTGATGTCATTGTTGTTGGATAGGACAGAGAGAAATGGAGAGAGAAGGGGAAGATAGAGAGGGGGAGAGAAAGAGAGACAACTGCAGACCTGCTTCACCACTTGTGAAGCAACCCTCCTGCAGGTGAGGACAGTGGGGGGGGGGGGCTGGAATCCAGGATCTTTGTGCTTTGCTCCATGTGCGCTTAACCTGCTGCACTACCACTTGACCCACTGTTGCATTTTTCAATGAGGTTTATTTTGATGAATTTTGTCCTGGAAGTATGTTAAGATAAAACATAGAGTGGTGTTTTGGTCTCCCTTTTATTATTACTTAATCAAAGTACAACTTAAATTTTCTCAGTAACATACAGTATCCTATGAATCTCTGTGTTTCTTATACCTATTATTTCTCATATATACAAACATCATAAATGTTGATGAAAAAAATTAAGAGACCTACAGTAGGTCTTATAGAGATTACAGATGGTTTTCTAATTCTTCATGCATTCAGTGTTTCCTGATTTTGTATGGGAGTGATAAATCTATGTGCATATACTCCCATTTGTTGGTCAGGTGACAGTTCTGATCTTGATTTATTATTTTTAGGATGTGGGAATGACACTTTCTCAAATCTATTTTTTTTTCATTCTACTCTTTTTCCACTCTGCATATTCTGCTATGTTTCTTAACGATTTCATGAGTGACCTAAAAGTAACCTCTCTGCAACATGAAGTTCATAGTCTTTTTTTTTAATTGTCACTAGGGTTATCTCTGGGGTTCAGTGTCAGCACTGTGATTGCACTGTTCCTTGCAGCCTTTTTCTTTCTTTCTATTTTATTTTTATTTGACAGGACAGAGAGAAATTGAGAGGGAGGGGTGGGAGAGAGGGAGAGAGGGAGAGAGACACCTGCAGACCTGCTTCACTGCTTATGAAGCTTCCTCCCTACAGGTGCAGAGCAGGGAGGGGAGGGGCTTGGAACCAGATCCTTGTGCATAGTAATATGTGCACTTAACCGAGTATGCCACTGCCCACCCCCCAGATCCACAGTCTTTTCCTGAGTGAGACCATTCTTTGAGTCATCATAAATAACTTACTGGCTAAGTGTGTTGAGATAATCACAGGAAAATGTATCTAAATCAAATTTTACAGTCATGCCATTTTTACTAATTTTTTTTTTTTTTTTTTACTTCTAGAGAGTTAGCTTCAAACTGTGTTTTTACCAGCATGAGACAAGTTCATGTCGTTTTCTGTCTACATCATAAAACCATACTATGTGGTTGAATTCTGGCTTGATTGGCAGTGCTGGCTCATGAGCAGCTTAGGACGGGCATACCAGAGGTGATGTAAGTCCTCCAGGATCCTAATTGAAATAGGCCAGCACAGCTGTGTGGGGAGCCTGCCTGCTAACTGGGGTAAGCTGTTGCTATCAGCCCCTTCTTTCCATGAGCTCAAAAATAAATGACTAAATCTCCCCAACTCCCGAACTTCAAGATGTAAACCCACATTTTATAAAGCAGAACTGTTCTGATTTCCCCACACAGGGACTTTACTAAATGGGAACCCAGCATGGTAAGCAGTTTAAAGTTTTCTAATCAAGAAAATATTCCAACTAGTCACTGCACTCAACAGTGACCTCAGAGACTTTATTTGTTGTATTTCAGGAGATTTCATATTTATAAAACAGGTGGAATGTTTTCTGATATTTAATAAGCATTCAATCATAGTCACACATATAGTTATGAATTATTTTCACTTTCTTTAGAAAAAATGTCATAATTTCTGGGCTTGTCAACTCCACCCAGATTCCACTAATATATGCTATGTGTGTAGTCAGCGTTTAGTAATTATAGGTCAGAGACATAGATAATTAAAATTTCTGCAGTACTTTGAAGTATAATTTCTTCTAGAACTTTTGCATGTATTTCTACCATCTTATATCTCATATTATACTGACATTTCTGTGTACCACATAAAGTTCTCAAGAGTGGTATGCTCCTTTTATCTTTGTGTTCCCTCTGTATCTGCCAGAATGCCTAGAGATTAGATCACAATAAATGTTGAATGAGTTCATAAGTGGAGGAATAGGAACGGGTTGGCAGAGAACTGTTGGAAGGTGATGAAGTACAAGGAGGAAGGGAAAATAAAGAACTTCCATTCTACATGTGAAGCACTTTACCAGTTCTGGTTTGGTGCCACTAACTAACAACCCTAATAAATTCAAAATGGAAGAAAATGTTTTATATGCATATATATATTTATATCAGTGTATTCTTTCTCTGTTAAACATATGCATCCACACAATAAATGATCTTTTTATTCTGTTATTAGAGTATGACTTGAATGCTTCAGATCTTTTTTTTTAGACATCTGGGCCTCACTTATGTGCAATTCCACTACTCCTGAATATATAGATATATAGATATAGATATATATAATTTCAGATAGAGAGTGAGACAAGGCAGGAAGGAGAAATAAAGAGAGGGAGAGTCACAACAACACTGCTCCACTATCTATGGAGCTTTCCCCTGATGCTGAGACACTGCCACTGATATTGAGACTCAAATTCATGGCTTTACTACCTTGCAGCCCCATATCTTTTAAAAAATATGTATTGTATTTAGATTAGCCAGTTTATAAAAGTGGAATGTCCTAGCCAACTCTCTTTTAACAGATGATGCTATGAATTCACTAAAACTTTTTTTTTTTTTTTTTTTACTGTTGGAAAGAAAGATAAACTAGGGCTACCAAACTTCTCTGTAATTAGCGGATGCAGTCTGCTTCTTTCTGGTTAGTGGAATGTAGTTAGAAGTGTTGTAGGGCACTTCTAGGCCTCCTATCTCCCACAGAGTTCTCCAAATACCAAGCACCCTCTCTTCACCTCTCCACTGGATGCAGAAAATACAGTAGAGAACTTCAGGGCCTGAAGGAATGACAAAGACAGCAAATGGAAGGCCTCAATCTCTTAATGACTAGATGGCACAGAGCCCCACACAGCTGCTCTCAGAGAATTACATTTGTGAGCATTTGTTTAACCACGAGCAAGAAATCAACCTTTGTTGTGTTAAAATGCTGAGGTTTGGTGGAAACTGTTGTTTGTTAAACAGAAAACTTTTTAAAATAACATGTGCTTCAAATTTAAATGCAATGCATGCTAGTACTTACTTGTAAGCAGCACTACCACTTTCCATTTATCATAGAGGAAATTAAAATAAGAAGATGCCATGTCATCCTAATGGCGATTTAATCTTTGTGGTTTGTGACCTACTGCATACCTAAAATATGCTAAGTAATTGGGGACATGAACCACTGTGGGAAGAATAGGAAAATGGGCCTATGTGCATTTTTAGACAAAGAACTTAGGAGTGAATGGGATAATAAAAAGTCAGGATCACTCTGATAACCAATTGAAATCTCTTAAACAAAGTCAGACCAAAAAAAGAAAAATAAATTTAAAAAGCCCAGGACATAAAACCACACAGACCCAAGTACAGCATCAAAGAAAATATAAAATGATACTGAAAAGCAGAAATGGAGGCACTAAGAGTTGTTGTTTCAATGACAGAATGTCTACAAATAAACCAGTGAATGAGTGACCTAGAGGGACACTGCCTTACATACAAAAAGAAAACAGATGTGTAATACACCAGCATAGAAGATGGAATATATTTCTTTTTTTAAAGAATATTATTTCTTAAGTATACATATACAACTATCTTTTATATAATTCCTTGGAGGTATCTAAGTGTCATGAAAAGTTGCCGGCTCTACATATAACCATTTATCCTTAGCACTGGTCCCAGCTGTGATCTTGGTCGAGTTAATTAACTCCCCTCAGCTTTCGATTCCTTGCATATGCAGGATTGTCCATCCCACCTAACTCTTCAGGATAGCACGAGGAAAATATAGCATTCTAGGAGATGATGTGCTTTGCAATCCACAAAGAACAGTAAGACATCATGCTTACTTTCATTCACGTGACAGCTATCTATCTGTCATCAATTATATATCCAACAAAGGGAGGCCCCACGGAAAATAGAGAAGACATGATCTTTGTAATAAGAAACTTGGCAGTTTTTCGAACATTTTGTTTTTGAGTTACTTCTTAAAAATTTCAAAAATACTTCTGTGGGGAATCCTTCTGGGGTAGATGTTACTACTTTCGGTTACCCCATAAAATGATTCATTTTGCAAGTAGCTCTTTTATACCTGTTCAGACATTATTTAAGTCTCTTGTCCACATATAAGTATAAATCATGACTTCTCATAGGGTCATTAATATATTCATGGTTACCACCAGTCAGTATTTCATTTTAAACATTACATTTTTCACACTTTTCATAGTTCAGAATATATGAACTATATACAGCAGAGAACACTAGCATAGTTTCTTAGTTAATATAATTCCTTTGAGGGAAAACTCTTTTCAAAGAAAATTAAAATTAAAATTATGAGTGACCAGTATCTAGGTAGATATTGAAACATCATGGCAGCAGAATTCAAAAGTTTCCACTTATGGCATTTAATCTGTAATAACTTAAATAAATGCAGAAAACAAAATTAAAAAATGAAGACATATTTGGGGTTGTATTTCTGTAAATATTGGGCTGTCAAAAAGTTATGACATATTTTTCTGTTTTCCTATGCAAAAATGTGTCATGCCTTTTCTGACAACTTGATATAATTACCATTGGAGGCATCATTTTTCCCCACTGGATTTTCTCTAAAGATATCATTAAAATTATTTGGTCTGGGAGGTGACTCAACCAGCAAAGCATATTCTTTGCTTAGATGAGGCCCCAAGTTCAATCCTCAGAAACCCATAGGATGGAGTGATATTCTTGTCTTTCTCTTCTACTCTTTCTGTCAGACATAAAACATAATATTAATTATAGTAACACCAAAAGGGGGGGTGAAAAGCAGAGATGGGGGTAGTTGAGCAAAACAGAAAATTCATGTGTGCAAGTATAAGCCATTTATAATGTAGGAGATTTATTTCACTTCTGAGACAAAAAATTGCAGGACTCTAATAGTTTCACCACCTGTGAATTATTTGGGTACACCTCATAAGCAGGTTCTTTGTTCTATTTGTTTAAAGAAATAAGTATTATGTTCGCCAATTCTACACTACATTAATTTTCACAGAGTTTCCATTTTCATCTTCATAACTTTTTCAGATTTTTTTCCAAAGCTTTTGCCATTCTCTAACTAAAGTTGTGGGTATTTTTCCCCTTCAATTTTTGGTCTGGGGACTGTAAGTTAGTTTGGTATGCTGGCATAAATGTTGGGGCAAAGGAGTGTGATAACCTAAGACATCCTAACATAATTCCAAGAGCACTTATGAACAAGACAGGAAATTATGAGCAACCTATAATAAATTCAAACTGTCCAATAAAATAAGTATACCTCACTTTCTTCTCATAGTCAGGTATGGTAGAGTAGGGTGTCCAATTTCTCAGCCTACTTTACAGACTGTAATCTCAGCCACTGTTAGAAGTCTTCCAGACTGTTGTTCAGATATTATACTTCATAAATAGAACCAGAAATAAAATTTGTAATGGAAACAATAAGAACTCCTACTGTTCAGGTGCTAACGTGACATTGGAGAGATGTTTTAAAAAGAAACAGCCTGCTGCATTCATTACAGTTGTTATAACTACTTGATATTGAGACCTAATATAGTTTTTTATGTCCCATATATGTCCCATACTTTCACTTTTCACTTGAACTTGGACTGATCTGAGATATCAAATAAGTATTTCCAAGATATAAGTTCATAGTATTATAGAGCTAATAGAAATTTTTTAAGTAGCGTGAAATGTGACTTCAGTTGTCTGGCATCTCTTTGAAGGCAGGAGTGAATTTTATCTTGAATATCTTTATATTCCAAGCATCAAGATGGGAATAACATGTTATCTTAGTTTATTGTTTGAATAAATAAAGTAACTACTTATTCTATGCCTTTCATTTTGTAACCTTAAACTATAAGTCTTTTAAAAATTTTTTAAATGGATTTTCTTTCTTTTCAAATTTAAGTCTCTATTTTATTTTAAAAATTATTTATTTATTGTTGGATAGAGACAGAAATTGAGGGGGATGGGGAGAGATAGAGAGGGAGAGAGATAGAGACATCTGCAGCTCTACTTCACCACTTGTGAAGGTTTTCCCCTGCAGATGGGAAACAGGGGCTTGAACCTTGGTCCTCGAGCACTATAGTATGTATGCTTAACCAGATGTGCCACCACCTGTCCCCTTAAACTATAAGTCTTTACAGAGGGATTTGAGGTATACTTTCCAGGAACACCTAGTAGGTTGGGTTCTGGATCTTGGAATTGGGATCTTTTGACATTGATTCTATATTCCTTTAAAATAGAATTCTTTCTTTTCCTGTTGTACTGGTGTAATCACTAAGCCTTTAATGAGAGCCAGCCAAAGTAGTCTTGGTAGAAGTGGATTGAAATGTTAAAATGGCCTATGTAGAAGAAACCAAGGGGGGGGTCGGGGGGTTGGGGGGTCGGGGGGTCGGGGGGTCGGGCGGTGGCGCAGTGGGTTAAGCGCATGTGGCGCAAAGCGCAGGGACCGGCGTAAGGATCCGGGTTCGAGCCCCCGGCTCCCCTCCTGCAGTGGAGTCGCTTCACGGGCGGTGAAGCAGGTATGCAGGTGTCTATCTTTCTCTCCCCCCCTCTCTTTGTCTTCCCCTCCTCTCTCCATTTCTCTCTGTCCTATCCAACAACGAATTGTGTCAACAAGGGCGATAATAATAACCACAACGAAGCTACAACAAGGGCAACAAAAGGAGGGAAAAATGACCTCCAGGAGCGGTGGATTCATGGTGCAGGCACCGAGCCCAGCAATAACCCTGGAGGAGGAAAAAAAAAAAAAAAAAAGAGAAGAAGAAACCAAGGAATCAATAAAGCTATCAGAAAAACATTTTGAGTTGAAATTCAAAGATCATTATTGGTATGTAAACAAAGTGACCTGGCAAGAAAAGAGACCAAAGTCTATAGAACTAGTCTCTTACCCTAGTCCTGTGACCTATCCATAAACTCACTTCTTAGTTTCCCTATCAATGAAAGTGTGAAAAATTGGCAATGTCTATGTGAAAATAACTTCCTCTTATATCTTGCATATAATGCATTTCCAAGAAATGTTTGCTTCTTTTCCTCAGTGCAACATAGCATATTCATGAGTCTGTTCTATCTCAGACACTGTTTGGTACTTCATATACACTGTTAAACAAAACAGACAGGGTATATATAGACTTTTCTACCTATGATAACAGACAGAATTTGGGTGGGAGAAAGGGAAGGGCAGGAATTAATTGGTCAGTTCTTTCCACTGGTTTCATGTTGCTGTCACAGTATTGTTTTCACTATACTGTATTATTTAACTATTACTGATGTAAGGGGATCTCTGCCTAAGGAAATAGACACATTAATTCATTATTTATAGTGACTCAAGAAAGGATGTGTTAGACAAACTCTAACACATAAGATTTACATTTAAGTCCACATCTTGTGTTAAATTCTCTCTCTCTTTCTCTCTCTCTCCCTCTCTCTCTCTTTCTTCCTTTCTCTTTTCCGTATCCCTCTCTCAGTAATACTGAAACCTAAGTTTCATGAGTGTATGAATTTGTCTGTGTTTATGTAACACATAAACAAGTGTCTTTTCCATCTTAAAACTATTCCAAACGTACAAAAATTTTAAACCAGTTTCACTTAAAAGTGAATAAAAGACCAGTCAGGAGCATATAGAACAGTACTGTCAGCAGGTTTTATTCAAAGAATTTTATCTTACTCTGTGGAGACTATTTGAGTATAGGAGCTTTACAAGTCAATCTGTGATCATCAGCAAGGTGATCAGCATGTCTCAGCTCTCAGCTAAGAGGTTTTTACTATCCAATGCCTTTGCCATATCCCTGCTTCCAAATCCAACCTGCCTCTCTCCAAGACATTCTCACCTATGCAGTCAGAATTTCTCTCTGATTTCAGTTGTGTGATGCCAGGGATTCATGCCAGTGGGATTGCTTTGACTGTAGATCACAAGAAACCTTAAAGAAACCTACCCAGTAGCTTATGTCTACTGAAATTTCTAGGTACTTGGAACTCATGTTTTCTTCTAGTTTTTATAGTTTTCATAGATTAATTAAAATTAAATGGACTTAATTAAAAATTAAGCAATTAAATTTTCAAGTGTGAAAAATATTTCAATGAAACACTCTTGGTATTTGGTGTCTGTAATCCATTTCAAAAAGAACATGAAAGGTTGTCTGGGGACAAGGATGAAATAAGATTGATCATGAGTTCATTAGTAAATTCTGATGCAAAGCTGTGGACATAGGGACCGTCCGCATTATACTCTGTTGTCAGATTTGTATGTCCAGGGAATTATTAATAATAAATAGTTAAAATTCCAATAAAATTGAATGAGAGTGGCCTCTCAGGTAGACAGAATGTACAGAAAAAATTTATCACCATAGTTTCATAAATAATAGGAAAATGATTGTTTCAATATAAGTTGCACTTTATATGTATTTTCTGTCATAATAACACTATGGAAAAGTCACAGTTATAGTTCACATTCTAATATGAGGAAATTGAGGTGCAGATATATTTCAGGATACTCATCTAGTAGTGGCAGAGTGCTAATTCACAGCCCCACAGAGTTCATGATTTTCCCAACTTTGCAATTTTGTTTTATCAGCAAAAGAAATGAAAGCTTACTTGAATAAGCGAAAAGTGCCAAGTGTATAATTATAGCAAAATAAAATATGTAAACACATTTAGCTTTTTGGAACACTATCCTATGCCCTTGTTTTACTGTTGCTTTATTTTATTTTATTTTTTAAAAATATTTATTTCTTTCCTTTTTGTTGCCTTTGTTTTTATTGTTGTTGTAGTTATTATTGCTATTGATGTCGTCATTGTTGGATAGGACAGAGAGAAATGGAGAGAGATGGGGAAGACAGAGAGGGGGAGAGAAAGATAGACACCTGCAGACCTGCTTCATCACCTGTGAAACGACTCCCCTGTAGGTGGGGAGCCAGGAGCTCGAATCGCATGCGCTTAACCCACTGCGCTACCCCCCGACTCCCTATTTTATTAATTTTTGATAGAGACAGGGAAAGAGAGATGGAGACAAAGAGAGAAAAGAGACACCTGCAGTAGCATTGCACAGCTTATGGAGTTTCCCTCCTGCTTATGGGTACTAGGGGCTTGAACCCAAGTCTTTGTGGATTATAACATACACACTTTAACAAACACATGACCACTGGGCCCCTTCTCTTATTATTTTTATCACTGTTGCCAGACACCTTCTTGGTGGGGAAGACAGAAATGAACTAAATATAATCATACCTCCTGGAAGCTCACAGATACGAAACCAAATTTTAGAAGGATAACTCAGACTGTCTAAATGATGTTGCAGTAGCATAAAGAAGGAAACTGGGTGTGTGGTGGGGGGAGTCATTTGTTGTCTACAGTGTCCCAGGCTTTGTGTCTGGCATAGCAAAAATTATGTTCAAAGAGAAAAGGATGCAATGGGAAAAATAAAAGAACAGACATCTAAGGTGAGTCTCAGGGACTAGTGGAAGTTTACTGAGCTGAAGAAAGAAGGAAAAAGGGTATTCCAGCATGAGGACATTATGTAGGGAGAGACACAAAGAAAGAAAAGGGAAAATGAGTTCAGGGAATAGTGAGTGAATCCCAATGGCTGGAGGAGAATCAGGTTACCAAAATCTCCATGCCTTACCCAGAAGCTTTGACCCAAGTTAATGTTTCAGAAAGACAGCCATCATTCATCATGGAATGGAGAGCCTTGGAGAATAAAGTTAAAGGACAATTAGAAAATGGATGCTTCTCATCTAGTGAGAGGCCATGAAAGCCCGAAGTAGCAATGGGAAAAAAAAAGAAAAAGAAAATAAAAGCATCTAATGATATGACTACAAAATTCCCTAAACCCCTTGTGTACTTTGCTTCCTCACACATTTATGCTTCCAAGACTCAAAGAGTTCCTGCTGTGTGCTAGCGAAGGCTGTGGGTCCTACTGCACAGCATACAACCTATAGGCTGGCACTGAGTAGGCATTCAAGTACTTATAGAATGAGCATGTGAAAGAATGAATTATTTTATCCAAACTATCCCTATTCAAAAAATGTAACCTACATAGATTTTTACTTTCTGACATTCTCTTAGGAAAGACTAAATTCCAGCCCACCCTTTCTGAAGTTATTGTCACCCTATTGTGACTTAACCTTTCATTCATTCTCAGTGAACCTTTCAGAATAATAGCGACTATTTCAAAGAGGCATTCCTGAACTTTTTGAAAGCTTTATGACCCTCATGTAACACAAAGCCCATAACATGTAGTCTTTTTTATACCTCGGGATAATTATTACCATCAGAGACTATAGTATTTTCCCGCATGTGGTTATGTATCTGTTTTGTCACCAAACAGTGCCCTATTCAACTCTTCAGATTCATGCTGCAGTTATAAATCTTTCTAAAAGAAACCAGAAAATATCTTTTCTCTAATTCTTACTGTCCTCCACATCTAATATAAGCTGCACATGTGGAGTTCCTTTTGAAAGTTGCCGAAACTTTCGGTAAAATGTCATGTAGTATCGGAGGTCTCAGTTTAAGTTTCTGTTCTGATTCTGTTTGGATTGAGGTCTTCAGCATATAATCAAACCATATCTGAAATGTATAAATCTGTCATTTTATGTTAAAATGTAAATGTGATTGAAAAAGTCACCCACAAGTTTTATTAAAGAAAATGTATACTAATGTGTCATAAATCCTTTATTGTTTATGAATTAAAATGCAAAGGAGTCAAAATTTTAATCAAGTGTTCAGAACCCTATGGATATATAATTTTGTTTTTTAAAATATTTTGATTAGGGGATTAATGGTCTACAGTAAATACAGTTGGTACGTGTGTAAAATTTCTCAGTGGTCTGCAAAACACTCTCACCCCCTGCCTAGTTCTTCCTTCAGCATCATGCACCAGGACTTGAAATCCCCCCTCCCTCCCACACCTCCCACTCCTTTATTTGCAATACACTAAATCCAGTCCAAGTTCTAGTTTATGTTTCCCCTTTCTATATAATTTCTTATTCTACTTATCAATAGATACATAGATCTTTAATCAGTATTAGTACACAATTGATTATAGCTTGTCCTCACCTCATATGTTGATTTGCCTCAGAACAGTATCAAATAGACAACTGTGCTTTAAATCATTTGTTCTTTATGATTTTGATTCTAATTTTGGTCATCTACTTTTTCCTTTCCCTAATATAATTGCAAATAACATAAACATCTTTTTTAGATTTAGCAGAGGGGAAAATATGATTTTCAGTCTTCTCCTACGTGCCAAGTGCTATGCTGTTTATTTATTTATGTCAGGTACATAAGCCTAACCACAGCCCATTTTACAGATATCTGAATACTAAAACCTAAGGGGTGGCTTGAATTCCTCTACTCTTAGTGTATGTGTATTCAATTCTGATAGCAAACCAATCATACTAAAATATGCAGTACAGACTATTTTCCATGTTGTTGGAACTCTGTTATTTGGATTCTGTCAGCAGGAACCTCCCCAATGTGCTGAGTGATTTTCATGATTTCAGAATCAAGTTCATTAGAGTTCACTGTTTGTACCATATTTCATCAATCGTAAGATACAAAAATCTTTCCCCTCATTTTAGCGATTTGAATGTTTCTTATAATTAACAGCAGGTCACAGTTTAATGAGGATTTTGAAAATCCATAATGATACATAACATAATAATGACTTTAACGTGTAGCATTTTGGATTTGCTAAAATATTGTATCAGAGTCTAGCAATAACTGATCAGTGAGAATCTAGCTAGTCTACAGATTCAGGTGCAGAAATGTGATTTTGATTCCTCCCCACTCTCCTTCATTATGCTCTTTGCCCCCTGGTGCAGATGGTTCCTGCCTTGTCAGTTTGACACATTAAGAGTTTGTCCTTTAAACTTACCTCAGCTTTGGCCCATGTGGAGGTCAATGCCCCTTGCCTAGGATTTTCTTCTTAAAGTGTATGTGCCTCAGTTTTCTTTCTTTTTTAATATTTAAAGTAATTTCGGTTTAAAAGGTTGTATGTTTTAGGGGTGTTCTTTCACGCCTCTTTCTTGATCTGTATCACCACACACCACTCCTTCCACCAAAATCCCAGTAACTCCACCCAAACTTAATCTGCACCTCCTCCACCCTTACATCCTACCTCAGTTTTCATATCTGCACACTATACAATACAATGTACCGGTCTCTTATCTTAGGTTCATATCAGAATCAGCTGAGCACTTGTTAAAATCCTGAGGGCCCAAAGTTCGTTTATATCTATGGACCTGGATCCACGCACTTAACGCTACAGGTGATTCTAATGTACTCCAGAGTTTGAAAACAACTGGTGTGTTTGGTAAGAATCTTGAGCCAAACATCCAGAACTCAACTCCTGAGTCAAATAGTATATACTTTCTATTAGTTTCTATACCTCAGTCTCCTTGTTTGCAAAACCAGGACCACCAGCAGCATTCATCTCTAGGGAAACATGTAACATAATTAGCACAATATCTCACACGTAGTAAGTGCCCAATAACTATCAGCAGCTATCATCACTCCCTCCCTCCAAAGCTGAAATTCCACTGTCTCCTTCTCAGAAACCAGCCCCATATCTTTTCCTGGATTTAAGGCAGCTGACTATTTTGCCTGGTAACTGAAATCTCATATGCAAAATTAAAGAAGGGGTCTGAGAAGGAAAAGTGGGATGGGCGGAGGGTAGAGAGCATAATGGTTATGCAAACAGACTCTCATGCCTGAGGCTCTAAAGTTCCAGGTTCAATCCCCCATACCACCATAAACCAGAGCTGAACAGTGCTCTGGTTTAAAAAAACAAAAACAATACACAGACAAATTACTTTTGGGGCCTGGCCCAGGTGGTGGTGCACCTGGTTGAGTTCATGTGTTACAATGCACAAGGACCCGGGTTCAAGCCACCGCTCCCCACCTACAGGGGGAAAACTTTGTGAATGGTGAAGCAGGGCTGCAGGTGTCTCTTTCCCTCTCAATCTTGATTTCTTACTGTCTGTATCCAATAAATAAAGGTAATAAATTAAAAAAAAAAAAGAAAAGTGGGATTATAAATGTGAGAGTGGATCTTGAGTCTGTTGATGTCAGGGAGTCTAAAACAGAATAAAGTAAAAGTTAGTTTAATAAAGTCATCCTAGAATTCACTTGTAAATACTTGTTTCACTTAGAGTTCTAACTCTGCACCAAAATCATGTTGGGAGCTCTTAACAGAAAATAACTGGGCAATCAGCAACCTCCCTCACCCACAATATGCAGATTCAGCTGGTGATGTTTAGATTGAGCTGGTTTGGAGAAGGGTCCAGATAGTGCCAACTTTCTTGATTTGAATATATAGCCAGACTTGATAACCATTGAACTAAATGAATATCTAAAAGGTTCTAACTTACCAGTGCATTTGTCTCTTACATTTGTAAGATGTTTTATTGACCCTTCAAAAACAACTTAGGAACCTCTTTTCTTTGATACAGGGATCCTAAGGGCCTAGGAGATACATGGGAGTTTATGCAAACAGACTTCATCCCTGAGGGTGGGGGAGAGGTTTCCAAGTTCAATCTTGTCATAAGTCAGAAATGAGCAGTGCTCTAGCAAGAAAAAAAAAATCAATAGCCCAACCCAAAATAATAAAATAGGAGCACTGTACCAGTCCAGATAACTCATATAGTTGCTGTGAATGCAGTTTGTAATTTTTAAATAAATATGCTATATGTGTGTTTGTGAGAAAGACAGGATTATGATGCATACTGTGAAGTTGGCTATCTTATTGTGTCACATAGATTTCAGTTAATAGGATCTAGTATAACGTGAAGTGTAGTATACTAGATTTTGAATGTATAAACTTCTACTCTGATAATAGAAACCATACACATTCTGTACAAGATAGAAATTAAAACCTTTCTGAACTTAATTTGAAGAAACAAAATAAAACAAGACAGATATTCTGAGGCTATCCAGTTTTCTGCATATACAAGTCATTTTATCTTTTATTTATTTCACTTATTCTGGATGGCCATTGTGTTCGATTAGGCAGTTCGTCTTATTTTCTTCTGCTTCTCTGAGACAGCCAGTTCTTGTTCAGATGACTCATTTACCCATATAGTTACTCACTTACTTAATTAGACAGAGGGTCTAAATTATTTTTATCTGCTGAGGAAGTGGTTGTAAGGTGGATTTGTGTCTCAACTATTTTATAGCAGCTGTTTATCCTCAAATCTTAGTGTTTTTTTTCTTCCCTGAAAGTTTACATAAACTGGTTGTATCTCATGAATATTTTGAGAGCCAAATAAACAGGTAAAGTTCAAAACAGATCATATCCACCATGAAAGCCTCATTGGATTCAGCTTTCAGTACTCAGGCGCCAGTCTCTCAAGGCGCTACCCCTGGCCAACATTCTAGCCTTGTCTTTGGCTCTCGGATGCACTTTGCACTGTTCAGAGGGACTCACCTGACTTGAGGTGAAAGAAGACCTGGAAACCAGCTGCATATCACATAGACAACAAAAAGGAAACACTTTGGGGCACCAGGTGATAGAATGGAAGAAAGTGAATTTAAAAGGAGATGCACTACAGAAGGGAAATATATGATACAGGTATTTCTTTGAGTACGTGTGCATGAGAAACTGGGGGGGGGGGGGGTAGGTGAAGTTGGGCAGAGGGAAAATGTTTTATTGAAATGTCCAAGAGTATAAAGAAGAATGACTGTTGAAGGATTGGGACCCAAATTTTAATCATGTTCTGGACATGATGTATTTAAAGTACAAGCATTTGGTTAAGAAGACATCAAAGCCTGGAGATGGGAGTAGAGTTGTTTTTGCCAATCATTAATGAAGAGGAAAGAATTCAAGTGAGGGAAAATGGGTAAGATCGCAGAGAGAGTAAAGAGGTGAGTAGAAACCCCAGGAAATAACCTTGACGTTCCCAGAGCTGAGTAAGAAAAGGCAGGAGAAGAACAGACGTTTAGTCACAGCTAGACATGCCAGTGAATCTATCCCACCCCAAGGACTGAGGGAAAGTCATAGAATGTGGTGAATTATGGGAGCCCGATGAATTTCAGAGGAGCCAAGTCACTCAAGTATAGTGCAGAAGCTAGAAGGCAAAGTGTTAAGGAATTGGGAGGTGTTGGTGAAGTGGGTGCTGTGGCAGTGGATTAACCTTTCAAGGAGTTTAGAAATGAAGGGGAAGGAGGCAGGAGACAGTTTAACTCTCACACTGACAAAGTAGAAAGGAAAGACAGGAAAGCACAAAGCAGGAGTCCAGAGATAAAAGTGAGCTTGGTTTTAATAAAAAGAGGACAAAGTGCTTTCGTCTTAGTAGCTCAAAGAATGCTGATAGCAGCCGTGTGTGAAATTGATTTCTGAGGCCCAGTACCAAAGACAGAGAGCCTCTGAGGCAAATAGGGTAGTAAACCATGATTTAGCGCCTCAGCTTTCTTTGCTTATTACAAAACAGGCTTTTAAAAAAGTTGCCTGTGGTGTACCTCAGCAATCTTGATATTGTCTGTGGCCAGGATCCATTTCAATGTATTCCCATGGCATTTTAGTGATTATATTGCTGTAGACATTACTCTACTAGCAATGTTTTTAATTACTAACAATAATATTGATGATGCTGAGGGGAAAATACATTCTTGCTGAAAACATAGTTACATAATCATAATCAAAATGCTAGCAAATTGAAAACAAGTTAAGTTTTATAAATCCTAAGAAACAGTATTTGCTTCTATATCAAGCCTTAAAATTCAGAAAAAGATAAGAATCACCATTGTTTGTTTCATATGCTTATCAGTAAATAGTTTCACTAATGACTCCTTGGCATTGTTATTACATATTGTTACATGAATTTAAGTTACAGATAAAGTGTTTTACTTTCTGTTTATAAATGTGAAATTATATATTTCAATTGATTTTAAAATGGTAACTGTCAGGGGAATTTAGCCAGCTAAAGAATACAAATATCTTTGGTAAATGTGTCCCATAGATAGGAAGAGATGATTAGTATAAATATCTATAATCACCATAAGTATTATTTATTGTCTCAATATAAGCAGATCTATTCTGTTTACAGATAGTGGTCACAGTTACATCTGAGCAGGAAAGTCTTTTTTGCAGTGACTTAAAATAAAATATGTTATACACTACAATGCACTCTACGTCATACTGAAGGGGGAAATATAACTTATGATGTGTTTGATCTGATTGCTGTCATTTCAGCAAAGGCTATCTGAAGGCACTAGAAACGGACTCTCAATTATTATTGAGAAAGGAGGTAATATGTTGATGATATGTCTGGAAATTTTAATATTAAACACTCACTATAATTTTAGACCACTGAAGAACCAGTGTAGTCACTTCTGCTCTGAGACAAAAGAAATATGCCATAAAATTATATAGCTATTAGTAGCCGTCATGAGGAAAAAATACTATTATTCCTTAGCACTAAGTTATAAGGAAACTGAAAATCATTAAATAATACCGACTCTCATGCCATCGTTTTCCTCACAACTTTTAATTAATTTTTCAGTGAATTTAACCATATCTTTATATGAATAATCAGGTACAGTTGGCAAGCTAGCTTGGTGAGGGAACACACTAGCTCTGTTGGACCCAGGGTTGAGCCCAGCCCCCACTGCACTGAGAGAGCTTATATGATGTGATGTCTTTCTATCTACCTATGTTTTTCAATCTGAGAATGTTGGCATGTAGCATTGAAGCTCTAGTAACAAACTTTGTCACTTATTATTATTCATCAGTCATTCTAGGATTTGGCAAAACTTCTGGGTTTTGCTAACTGTACTAGTAATTTAAAAGTTTCTAGTGGGGTGACTTTCTGTCTTGAGAATTACTTTATTTCATAAAATGATCTTTATAGCTAAAGTAGTATGACCACCTCTACTTGAATTGCATCTAGCAGCTTGTAATGTTAACATTCTGGTACTACTTTCATCTTTTGAAACAGCCATCATTGCAGCCCTGTGAGTTAAACCAAGCAAACATGCCTATCTTCTGTTGAAGGATAGAAAACTGATTGTACACATAATTAAATGACATTGGGTAATTTGGAATTGTAGACCTTATCAGTGCTAGAGTTGATCTTGGCATCAATCTTTATATTGGCATAAGGGGTAAAATCCCCCAGTATAGGTGAATATCACAGTCACTATTAGCAAGGACTTCATATCAATATTTAGCTTTTACTCATTTCTTCAAAACAACAAAGCTCTAGGATTTAGTTTTTTTTACATGAAGTTAAACAGAAATATACTCTGCATTTCAGAATCTGTGCTTTGTAAACTTGGATTAAAATGTGCTTCTAGCAAGTCAGTCTTCCTGATTAGTTTTGTTGAACATTAAGGTTTTATGATCTTTTATGAATGTATCAAATGGGCTAACTTCTGAATTCGTTTAAAAAAATAACTTACTCTATTTCTGTCAGTGAAGACATGTGCTTTTAAATCAAGACTCCTTTCCCCCATCTCTGTGGCCCCCTTTTAGTCCCAGCACACTCACCTCCACAGAACAGGTTCCCAAAGTGCTACAAAAGGACTATTGTTTACTGGGAGGTGAGGGTTCTTGTCAGGTAAGCATCTAGAACTTGGCTTGTGTAGATTAAGCCAAGATGTGACAAGTTAATAATCTTTCAGATTTAAGCATTTTGAGTAAAATTTTAGTTGGCAAATAAGGCATACAAATAAGTGGAAATGTAATTATCTTTATTTGAGCGTTCAGGTAATTTTTGTCCTGAAGGTGTTCTCTCTCTCTTGAAGGTGTTCTCCCTCCTCCTCCTCATTTTCCTCATCCTCCCTCTCTCTGTGCCCCTGTCTGTATAGTCTTCTCTTTGCATAACTATTTCCAGCCCTGTCTTTAGAGAATTTAAATGTATATAAATGTGAGCAAAAACTGACAGACATTAAGGTTTAGACACAACTGCAACTTGTTCTAGCCTGCCTTGTGTTAATTATCCATCCAACAAACATTTACTGAAACTGATTACATATGGGGTGTTCTACATGACACCAAATGTGCAAGGGTAGACTTATCATTCTTACACCATCAAGAAATATACATCTATTCCTGGAGTAGAAGTGTAAGCAAATAGGTACAGTACAGTGGCTAATCAATACTTGTTTTTGAAACAACTATTTGTATAAAGTCGTAGCAATATACTCAAAATACACAGGAAAATAAATAAATATTTAAAAAAATACACAGGAAATGCAGTGATTGCTTCTTCTTGGCCATTAGGAAATGCTTCAACACTTCACTAGAAGATAGAATTGGAATTATATTTTCAAGCTAGAGTAAGAATATACAAACCAAAGAAAGTAAAAAAGATGCAAGAAAGGAGGAGAGGAGAAAAATCTTGACAATAATAGGATCTTGAAGAGAATAACAGATGACCCCAAGAAATTTGTCTGACTGAATAGCAGTGCCAGGTCACTGGAGTGTAAAGGAAATAAGTGATCAGGAGAAGCAGGAGTAAATCTGGAATATTGATTTAGGGTTAGATTAAGAAGGATCTTCTATGTTGTACTAATAATTGGGACTTTATCCTCTATTCAGAGATACTTAACCGGCTCCCGGAGACACTGTTTAAAATTGTGGCTCATATTTCCAGAAGTATGTTAAAAACACACAAACAATCCAAATATAGCACACAGTTTTTGAATGTTCATAGTTCGTCTGGAACCTGTTATTACTTGCCACCAGGTATATAGGCAGTGGAACCAGAGAAAGTCTCTTAGGATGGAATGAACAGTTTTCTAATCTAGAAAGATAATGACAAGGGGGCTGGGCAATAGCACAATGGGTTAAGTGCACATAGTACAGGAAGCGCAAAGACCTGTGCAAGGAACCCAGTTCGAGCCCCCAGCTCCCCACCTACAGGGGTTTGCTTTACAAGTGGAGAAGCAAGTCTGCAGGTGTCTATCTTTCTCTCCCCCTCTCTGTCTACCCACATGTCTCAGTTTCTCTCTGTCCTATCTTATAAGGAAATTGGGGACAAATGGCCTCCAGGAGCTGTAGATTCATAGTGCAGGCACCGAGTCTCAGTGATAACCCTGGAGGCAAAAAATAAATAAATAAATAAATAAATAAATAAATAAATAAATAAATAAATAAATAATGACAACAATGTGGAGGACAGAGTAGTGGGGAAAAGACAACAGAGGCAAAAATTCAAGTGGAAAATCTTTTGTAAGACACTGGAACAAAGTTATTGAACCACAACTGTGTAAGTAGTATAGACAGGCTAGGAAGAAAAGTGGAAGACATTTCAGAAAGGGACTCAATAAGACTCGCTGTCTGGTTGAATGTAGAGAATTTGAGCAATAAAATGTTTTGTTGTTGATTATTTTTATCTTACTTCCCCATTAAATATAAACCCTTTAAGGGGATTTGCTGTGCCAGGCTGGGCTCAGGAGAAGAAACAGAAGCAGAAACATAACCAGAATGATGGAGCTATGGGCTGCAGGGCTGGTAGAGTTTTATTAGTAGGCAAAGGAATCACATAAGGAACTGTTGAAAATTAACTGAGATGAGAGACGGTCATTTCATGCAGCAGTACAAATTGCTAGCTGTTGTCTGTTCCTTAAATGTTTCCTGACCCCAAAGTGCATAGTAGTAC
The DNA here is from genome assembly GCF_950295315.1 of Erinaceus europaeus. Lineage (NCBI taxonomy): Eukaryota > Metazoa > Chordata > Mammalia > Eulipotyphla > Erinaceidae > Erinaceus > Erinaceus europaeus. The sequence continues at coordinate 52,978,546 of NC_080171.1, forward strand.
ATAGACAAACACAGAAAAATATCTGTTGACTGTCAGCATGGATCTACCCTGAGCATTTATGATATTTCTGAATTATTGGGTTTATTTGTTTGATAATGGAAAAAATATCACAAGGAGCATAAGCAGACCCTCAAAATGGTTTACTACCCAAACTACAAAATCATTCTAGTCATCAAGGCTACTACAAACAACTATACTCACCATTAAAATCAGGGAAAGGGGTTGGGTGGTGTCACAACTGGTTGAGTGCATATATTTATGAGGACCAGGGTTCAAGTCCCTGTTCCCCCACCTGCAGGGGGAAAGTTTGACAATGATGAAGTAAGGCTGTAGGCATCTCTTTTTCTCTCTTCCTTTCAATCCTTTCCCTTCCATTTTTGATTTATCAAATAAATTAAATAAAATTTAATTTAAAATTAAATAAAATTTCAAATTAAAATAATTGGGGAAATGTTATCTGTTGAAGACACAAAGATATAATAACTGAGAGACCTAATGCTTTTTGAAACATGCACCTGAGTTAGAGTTAAAGAGGGTGGTGAGGACACATATTTGGAGAGAAGGAAGTCTCACCTTGAAATCACTTGAATCTGATCATCTCCCCCTGCTGCTCTCTCTCCCTACCCTTTCCTTCTGTGGTTATTTTATAAACTGTGTGTGTTTTCAAGAAACAAATGATAAGCAAAATAGCAAATCAGGGTATAAAGTTTTCACTATTGATAAAATGTTTGGATGTATCTCTTGTATTTTCTTCTAATTGGCATGCAACGTTATTCCTACCAAGAGGATGTAGGTAGCTCAAAAATAGAAAGCGCAACCCCTCTCCTCAAAGAGATTACATTCTAACTGGGAAGATCATTGTTATGTAAAGTAAAAATCTCAAAGAAGTACACTGAAATCATGTTTTAACTTCAATTTATTCTCCACTAAGTCTTACAATAAACAGAAAATCAAATAACTGTGACTTCTGTATAAAATGTTAATAAGGGCGTGTGTGTGTGTGTGTGTGTGTGTGTATGTGTGTGTGTGTGTGAAGGAACTTCATGTGTAGAACAACAGAAACAAGAATGTAAAAACAGAAACCAGGTCAACTGCTAGAGAGTTCAGTTTCAAGCACATATTTATAATATCTGAAGTGAACCTAAGAAGGAAAACATCTAATCTTAAGCTGAAAAATAGAATCTAAATTATACCTAGAGTCCTATAGAGCTTATTCAGGACATTTTTTTTTTCCTGATGTCATTATGGTTAACTAAGAGTTAGGAGAGTTCTGCTAAAACCCAAGGCTTTATAGGAACAAGAAGTTAATTGGTTCTTTCCCCCAGCTTCTCTATTATCAGTTGTAATTTAAGTTTTTTGTTTACCCAACACTAAGTCATATCATCTAATTAACTTTCCAGTTTCTTCCACCACTCACGGAATGAGTTCCCTGCCATGAACTCTTTGTTTATGATTCCAAACCCCAACATATGCTTTCCAGAACCCCAGATATTTTGCTAGTTCTACAGATGTTTTGTAAATGCACTTCGCAAGAGTTGCCAGTGCTGCAGAAAGTATCTATGACTGATTAGAGTCCCAGCTTGAACTGAGTTAGATTAGATGGAAATAAAAACTGAAGCTGACCAGGAAGTAAGGAATTCACAAATTTCATCTGAGGGGGTGTTACAAATATGTCTGCATTGGGGAGTGGAGGGGTGTGGAAGCCCTGGAGGTGTTTCTTCACTGTTTTCCATTGTGCTTGGCTTACATATTATTTTCCACTGGAGGTTTCTTTCTTTTTATTTCTAAGTATTGAAAAAAAAAAAAAAACTAAGAAGACCATTTTTAGAACATCAGATAATTTTCTCTTATAAAACAGTATAAAGACTATCTCCATAGTACAAGGGCCAAGAAGGTAATGAATGCCATAACAAACATGGCAATAAAGGATGATCCTTCTTTCTTTCTTTCTTTCTTTCTTTCTTTCTTTCTTTCTTTCTTTCTTTCTTTCTTTCTTTTGCCTCCAGGGTTACTACTGAAGCTCAGTGCCTGCACTACAAATCCACTGCTCCTGGAGGCTATTTTTTCCTTTTTGTTGCCCTTGTTGTTTATCATTGTTATTATTATTGTTGTTGTTGTTACTGCTGTCATTGTTGTTGGATGGGACAGAGAGAAATGGGGAGAGGAGGGGAAGATAGAGAGGGGGAGAGAAAAATAGACACCTGCAGACCTGCGTCACCGCCTGTGAAGCGACCCCCCTGCAGGTAGGGAGCCGTGCCATGTGCTCTTAACCAGCTGAGCTACTGCCCAGCAAACCCCCCCCCCCCCTTCTACCACAGCACCAGAGAAAAGAAAGCTTTCTTTGGGGGACCTGGCTCCTGCACATGGTCAAGTAGCATGCTATCCCAGTGAACTGTTTTGCCAGCCCAATAAAGAATTTTTTTTCAAATTAATTCAGTTTCTATAGGGTAGAATTTATCTGTTATCCAGTATCCCTTTGTTAAATAATGAACTCATTGGTTTCTACCTTTTCCTCCTAATTGAGCAACCTCTGCATTTCAGGATTCAGCTATTATAGATGTTAGTCTATAGGAAACTATTACAGTGGAAAAGAAAACCAGATTGACAGGTTATTTATAGTAAAATACCTTTTTTTAATTAAAAAAATCTTTCTTCCTCCAGGTTTATCGTGGGGGTTGGTGATGGCACTACAATTACACTGCTCCTGGTGGCCATTTCCCCATTTTATTGGATAGAACATAGAGAAATTGAGAGTAGAGGGGAAGATAGAGAGAAAGAGAGAAAGAAAGACACTTGCAGACCTGCTCCACTACTTGTGAAGTGACCTCCCCCCTGCAGGTGGGGAGCCAGGGGCTCGAACTGGGATCCTTGCACAGGTCCTTGCACTTAGCACTATATGCTCTTAAGTTGGTGCAACACCTCCTGGCCCCTAGTAAAATAGCTCTTAAAATATTTGACTATAACACCTCTTATCCCACAATCTTGCCGATCATTAGTAAGTCACTATTAAAAAAATTAACATATATATATTTAGTCTGTTATATATACATTTGTATATGAATACAGATTTTATACATATATATGTATACATAAGTGTATAATTACATGCACACACATGTATGTCACACAAACATATTTCATCCAAACTTAAGAGTTCTAAATCTCTAGCAGCAAAAAGCATAGTGGGGGCTGGGGAGACAGCTTAATGATTATGCAGAAGACTTCTTTGCCTGAGGCTTCAAAGTCCCAGCTTCAATCCCCAGCACCACTTTAAGCCAGGGCTGAGCAGTCCTCTGGTCTTTCTCTCTGTATCTTTCTCTTATTAAAATGAAATAAATAAAATGTTTTTAAAAATGCATAGTGGGGCCTGGGAACACAATTCAGCATTAAAGACTTGTATGTCTGATGTTCTAGAGGCCTAGGTTCAGTGCCTGGTCCTGCCAAAGGCCAGAGTTAAGTGGTGTATAAATTAGAATTTTTTTTTTTTACTTTAAGATCACAGGGATGTAGTCTTACACCACACCCACCATGAAAGTTCTGTGCTCCACCACCATTACTTCCATAATCCTCACAAAATCGTATACTTTGACTACTCTTTTTTTTCACAGTGAGCAACTGAGAGGGGAGGGAGAGGAAGAGGAGGAGAAAGAGAGAGAGGGAGAGAGAGAGAGAGAGATTGAGAGAGAGAAAGAGAGTTGCAGTCCTGCTTCACCACTTGTGAAGTTTTCCTCCTGCAGGTGGGGATCCGGGGTTTGAACCTGCATCCTTGTGCACTGCAATATGTGCACTTAACCAGGTATGCCACAGCCTGACCCCAGTTTGACTACTCTTTCTTTTACTTATATATTTTGTAGGTGCATGTGCTTCAATTCTCTAGATTTTACATATGAGTGAAACCACCTAGTAGTAGTTGTCTCTTATTTCCTTACTCACTTAGTAAGCATAATCACCTTTAATCCCTCTTGCTTTGTCCCAAAGGACACAATAAGAGAAGATAGTTTTTTTATTATTATTATTTAATAATGATCAATAAGACCGTAGGATAAGAGAGGTATAATTGCACATGACTCACACTACCAGCATTCCCTGTCCCATCCCCTCCCTTGAAAGCTTTCCTTTTCTTTATCCCTCTGGGAGCATGGACTCAGGATCATTATGGGATGCTGAAGGTGTAAGGTTTGGCTTCTGTAATTGCTTCTTCACTGGACATGGGCGTTGGCAGGTCAATCCATACTCTCAGCCTGTTTCTAACTTTCCCTAGTTGGAGGGGGCTCTGGAGAGGTGGGATTCCAGGGTACCTTGGTGAGGTTGTCTGCTCAGGGAAGTCAGGTTGACATCATGGTTTCATTTGCAACTTGTTGACTAAAAAAACATTGAGCTATAAAGCAGGAAAAATTGTTTAATAATCAGGAACCTAAAAGTAAGAATATAGCAGGTAAGATTTGGGGTCTCCATTTTGGAAAAAGCTAGTAGGTCTATTTTAGGTATATTCCAGGGGGCCCATCCCCACAGCCTCTCCAGTATTTGTGGCTCCTGTTGTTTTTGATGTATGCCATTCTCACAGGTGTGAGCTGGTATCTCAATATGTCTTTATTTGCATTTCTCTGACAATCAGTGACCTGGAGCATTTTTTCATATGTCTATTGCCTTCTGTATCTCTTCTGTAGCGAATACTCTGTTTATAGCCTCTCCCCACTTTTGGATTGGGTCATTTGCTTTTTTGTTGCTATGTTTAGTGAACTCTTTACATATGTTGGTTGTTAGCCTCTTGTCTGATATATGTCATGTAAAGATGTTCTCCCATTCTGTGAGGGGTCTCTTTGGGTGATGGTTTCTTTTGCAATGCAGAAGCTTTTAGATTTGATGTACCCTTGCTGATTTGTTTTTGATTTAGTCTTCCTTGCAGTTGGGTTTGTGTCATCAAAGATGACCTTGAGGTTTAGAAGGGAAAGTGTTTCACCAATATTTTCCTCTAAGTATTTGATAGTTTCTGGTCTAACATCCTGGTCTTGATCCATTTGGAGTTGACTTTTGTTTCTGGTGAGATAAAGTGGTTTAGTCTCAACCCAGTTTTCCCAGCACCATTTATTGAAGTAAGCCTCTTTCCTCCACTTAATACTTTGGGCCCATTTATAAAAAATTAGATGTCCATAGGTGTGGGGGTTTATTATCCATGAGCATGGGATGTCTTACCATTTCTGGTACTGATAGTCTTTTTAATTGCAGAGTAGTATTCCCATGAGGAGTTGTTATTATTTTGAGCTATGATTGTGGTACTGGTTAGACATTTTGAACCAGGAGGTGCTAATCATCTCCCTACCCAACTGTCTGAGACTCAGTTTCCTAATGATACTGCTAATCTCTTTGATCAGTGTGGGGATTAGGTAGGTTGGCCAGCATAAATTCCTTAAATGAATCATTAACACCTCATGAGAGTCTTATGTGGATTAACTCATTTAGTCACCACACTATTTTATGTTTACTCTGTACGGGGGGAAACTGAGCCCAGAAGGGTGAAGTGGACCAGTTCTAGGCAGCACAACTACTGAATGGTTAAGTGAGGTGATACATCCAGGCACCCTGTCCTGAGCTTCCAAATTAGTCTTTTTAAAAATTCACAGTGATATTTATATTAGTATTCTATTGTTATTACAACAAAACAGTATTTCAGTTTGCTATGCTTATGATTTTCAAACAATAGGAACTGGTGGTGATTCCTTTCCTTGAGATAAGCTGACTCATAATATTCAATAACCAATTTCAACTTTTCTGAGGACTAGTGCAAATCCTATCAGCAATTTCTGATTTTAATTCAATAGCTGTGATATTGTGTTCTGGTGGAACATTCCAAAATACCCAGAGGTTTCTCAGCAGTTTCCTAGATTATGGCTGTAACATAACTTTTTCCTTGGATACAATACAAAGAAATCAAGTTTCCCTACTTCTAAAACAAAAATATTACTGAAGTATTTGACATTGAGCAGTCTGGCTTTTGTTTCCTGAAAAGAAACATAGCTGTCTTAATCCTATCTGTAACCTAATTTTCCCTGATGAAGAAAGATTCCTGAGGGCATTTTTGTTTGTTTGTTATCAGAAAGTGATCTCAGTAGTTCTTTCTGCTCTATAGTAAGTTAAAATCCTGATACTGATAAACGTTCTTTAGTAAGTCAAAATCTGAAACTAGGTAGCACAAGAGATGGTCAGCCTTGGACATCAAATCTAACAGCATTGAGCCCTGACTTTGTGACTTAGGGGGAATGTGTACGTGTTCAAAGCAAGAATGTAGAGATGTTATAAACCACAATAATATTATCAGAAACTACACCAAAACATTACATATTTCTTTCAGTTTATCCATATAGTCACCCTAAGAAGTAGTAGTGTTCCATTTTCTTTTAATATTTTATTTATTTACTTATTTCCTTTTTGTTGCCTTTGTTGTTTTTATTGTTGTAGTTATTATTGTTGTTGTTATTTGAGGACAGAGAGAAATAGAAAGAGGAGGGGAAGACAGAGAGGGGGAGAGAAGGAGAGACACCTGCAGACCTGCTTCACTGCCTGTGAAGCAACTCCCCAGAAGGTGGGGAGCTGGGGGCTCGAACTGGGATCCTTCCTCAGGTCCTTGCACTTTGTGCCACGTACGCTTAACCCACTGCTACCACCTGACTCCCTAGTGTTCCATTTTTATAGATAAAGACTCTCTGGGCTAGTGAGGTCTGGTCAAAGTCAAGGTACTGGACCAGAAAGTTTTGTCTGACTCTCGGGTCTATGCTCTTTGTTCTGCGTGATGCCTCATTTTTCCTATTTAGAAAATTAAATAATAGTAATGAAAAAACACGATCTGGCTCATTGTGAGGATTGTATACAGCAATTTATGTAAATTCTAGCATATTTCTTGCACACAGGTACTTAATAAATTTCAGCATTTTTCCTCCTCACCAACCCTCCAGACTTAGGTGCCACCAAAAGCCCTCACTGGAGTATGAAAGGGAAATGCTGGCAAATGTGCTTAGGCATCATGGGGGGAAAGGAAGACAGGGACCCAAATGTCCTTCCATGGCCTGGATAGCTTTTACACCCTGTTAGGGAATTGACTTTTCTCCTCAGTAGCTAAGGGACAGGCTTCATGCAGTGGCCTCCGAAAGACCGTGCACTGTGTCACTAGCAGTTCATCATATCCCCCAGCAATGCAGCTGTGATAAGAACCAGATGATCTGAATTTCCTATGCAAAGCCAGCAGCAAAGATCTGGGCAAGCGCATGCCTCAGTATCCACACAACTCTGCTCTTTCAGAAAGTACATCAAAAAGCTAATGGACTTTTACAAGAGCCCAGTTACTGTTTAATGTCTGTAAGCTCTCAGGAGCAGGGATTCACAGCCCCTACCTTGTACAGTTGGCGGCAGAACCGGTACTCCACGTTGTTAAAGAAGCCAAGGATTAGATAAGATTTATGGAGACCTGCTGTGTGGAGGAGAACTAATAGTGGAATCTGAAGATTTATTTCCCACACTTGGTACATAGACAGGATAGTTCGGTATAGTGATCTCTCCACTGTGCATGGCTAAACCACAGGAAAAAAGGTTCCGTCATCACTGGAAGAGTCGCCCCTCTTTAATTTAGAAATGTGTGAGATCCATTTTGTATAGTCACATACACACAGATCCAGATGGATTCAGATGGGGGAAGAGAGGAAAGCAGAGGCTCAGGTGGCTTCTTGCTGAGCTTGAAACTTTAAGAACCACTCAGCCCTGTCCGCTAACCTAATAAGCAATTTTTGAAGATCTGCTTATAGAATAACTTGATCTATTTTTAAGACTTAAATTTTATAAAACCTATCAGCCATTTCCTTGTCACCTACTTTCATTATTGTTTGACCTTCTGTTTCAACATTCAGAAATATATTTTCTTGTGTGTGTGTGCATGCATGTGTGTCTGCACACAAATGTAACTCTAGAGGTTTTTTTGTTTGTTTGTTTTTAAACTGGGAGTTTGTACTTCACCATACAACATCTTTCATAAGTCCTGGATAGCCCATCCAGGTTTCAAGAAAAGAAGACTTTAGAAGGTCATTCTAAGGTTAAGTGTCTAATGAGCAATAAGATGTAGGAAAACTATTGCTTCATGTGCTTACTCAAAAGTGTTTAATTACTTATAGCTGTCATGCTAAAAATTGTTCACCTGAGGCTTGATTGCTGCAGTTGGCTCTGAAATCAATCACAAAACTATGAAATGTAAACCATGTTTAGATAAGTCAGTGAAATCATAGAGGTGACACCATTATGAGATTCCTGGAGTAAGAGTGGCTCTTCTAATTTTCTTTATTTTTTCTAGCAGGGTTATTGCTGGGGCTTAGTGCCTATAGAAGGAATCCATTGCTCCTTTGGCCATTTCTTTATTTCTTTTTTATTTGACAAGGCAGAGAAACTGAGAGGAGAAGAAGGAGGCAGAGAGGAAGAAAGAAAGAGATACACCACACAAGGAGATGGCTGCTCCATGAATGGTGGGATGTGCTATAATACTTCTCCTATGTCATCCTGTCTCTCTTGGAAAAATAATGCATGAAAAGTTGGACACAGGAAGCTTCTCTAAGCCATCACACATGAGAGAAGCCCGAGTTTACTCACCAGCACTGTATAAAGAAAGAAAATGACTGGAATAAATATAGAAAGCTTAGAATTTTGATTTAGAAGTAGTTGACATTGCTATTAGGCAAACCATTATGCAGCCTCCTTTGCTAGAAGCAGTTCAAAGTTTACACATAAAAAAACAATACTGTGAGTTGAAGAGGAATGCACATTCAAAACTGAAAGAGAAGTAAGCATGAGTCCTACCTAGGCAAGGCATCAAAGTTGTTTATATTAAAAGTTCTCTGAAAAACTTTAATAAGCAAAAACTACCACGTTTCAAATATCCAAAAGGCTTTGGTTGCTGAAATGTCATTTCTGGTTATAGATGTAAAAAACCTGCCACAGTTAATAAGGAGAACAATGACTTCACTTTCTCTAATATCAAATATGGATTCAATTGAAATATATTTTGTTTATCCCACATTTTAGAAGAAAACTTGTAGATATTTCTATGGTAGTATGCCATCTATCTCGAGAACAATGGGAACATGAACATATTTAATTGTGCTATAACTTTTAACTTGTGATTAAGTAAGCTTTTTTTTTTTCCAGTGAAATATAATCTTAGAGCTAGTTTAGTGTCTCTCTAGAATAATCACATAAAAATCAAGGAACTTTAGCTCAAAGTTAGAAACAGTTCATTTTTTTCTAGAAAAAAATAATGTCTTAACCACATATTATTTCTTATTTAATCTATTTATGTCTTTATTAGGTAGAGACAGAAAGAAAATGAGATGGAAAGGAGAAACAAGGTGGGGGGGGGGCAGGGAGAGGTGGATGATAGACCTCCACACTATCTTGCCATTTTGAAGGTTACTCTCTGCAGGTGAGCTTGAACCTGAGTCCTTGCACATTTGCGACATGGGCTCCTAGCAAGTGGACCATCACTCAGCCACCCATGCACTGTTTCTTAAATATCCAGGGAGCACCAATCTATGGATTTGGCATCAGATATTCTTATCTCACATGCAAATGGATTCATGTGTGAATACTGCATATGGAACATTCTTCTCAGTTTTGATTAGATTGTATCATAATTTATATTCACTTTACTCACTTTAATTACTTCATGAATTTTAGCATTTGTGATGTTGGTTTTTATGTCGGTAATTTTGAATTCAAGTAAAAAAAAAAGGAAATTGCATCATACAAACAAACCTATGTGTGTCATGCAAATACCTCAGTGAATCAGACAAATATGATTACTCTCTTAGTGAGGCATCTTTCTTTCACACAGAGTAAACAAAAAGAAAATCTGAAAATGTAAATGCAAAGGTTAAAACTCTGAAGAATGAATTTAATGGATGTATAGACAGAAAGACTTGGTATGTATACTTCAGTGGCACAATGTCTTTTCTCCCTTGCTGCTTTAATTATCCAGAGATAATACCACCAAAACTCTGTGATTACAGACTGACTTTATGAATTCTAGAAGCCAGGCTTTGAAGCTCAGTAAATGTTCTCTTTAGGTGATAAAGGTGTGGAGGGAAGCCAATTGTTTCTTCAACCAATAACCTGTCACATTTTATAGAAAACTCAAACTACTGACATGTCACAGAAACAGGCAAAAGCAATGTAGCAGGTGACTAGAGGGTCTCTTGTGGGAAAGTCAAGGTAGCCAAGTAACTGATACCTTAAGAATACAGTGTTTCAACTAAGCTCAACAGAAGAAAAAAATTACTAGTACTTTCACAGGGAATCATCACAATGTATAGCCTCAGTGCCCATATACGTTTATAAGTAGTACTGCTAATAATGCTACAGTGTGAACAATGGTTTAGGGAGTAGAATCTACATGTTACCATGTGCTTAGACTTAAGTTCAAGCTCCTTGTACCCATTTGCAGGGGAGAATCTTCAGGATTTAGTGTTTAATGATAGTGTTGACAATAGCGCAATTCACATATAGTGCATATTTTTATTTCCTAGTACCTTTTAAAATATACATTTTATAGACATATATATATATATATATATAGCTTTAATTGTGGTAAAACATACATCAATACATATAGCATAAAATTTACTGTTTTAATCATTTTAAGTATATAGTTTTGGGGCACTGAGTACATTTGCATTATTCTGTAAATATCACTCACCACCAACATTTTCATAACTTTTTCATCTTTCCAAACTGCAACTCTACAAACAAATAGCACAGCGGGTTAAGCGCACGTGGCGCAAAGTGTAAGAAAAGTGTAAGAATCCCGGTTGAGCTCCCGGCTCCCCACCTGCAGGGGAGTTGCTTCACAGGCGGTGAAGCAGGTCTGCAGGTGTCTATCTCTCTCTCCCCATCTCTGTCTTCCCCTCCTCTCTCAATTTCTTTTTGTCCTATCCAACAACAACGACAACAATAATATTAACAACAACAATGATGGACAAGGGCAGCAAAAGGAAAAAGGTGGCTTCCAAGAGCAGTGGGTTTGTGGTGCAGGCACCAAGCCCCAGCAATAACCCTGGAGGCAAAAAGAAAAAAAAGAAAACTTTCATTTCTCCCTTCTCCCTTCTCTATGTATCTGACAGCAATCAATTTACTTTCAGTCACCATGAATTTAACTACTCGGTGCTGTATCTAACTAGAATCCCACCATATTTATCCTTTTATTTTTGTCTCTTTTCACTTAACATAGTATCTTCAAAGCTCATTCATGGAGCATATGCCTGAATTATATTCCTTTAAAGCTGAATAATATCCTATTGCTTATATACCAGACATTTTGTTTATCCACTCATGTACTCACTGGCATGGAACTGATTTGTTACTTCTCACCATGGAGATATGTTTATTATTCTCAATTTACTACAAGAAACGGAAAACATAAAGAGATTATAACTAGGAATTTTTGAAGCCACTGTTCTACTCCAACTTGAGGAGGTCCACAGCCACTACACTTTTGCTTCTTTTGTAACTTTTTAGTATTAGTGATCTAACATTGGTTTGCAAAATTATAAGAGTGAAGGTATATAGCTTCACATATATATATATATATATATATATATATATATATATGTATAGATGTGTGTGTGTGTAAAACTCATAGTACTTGCCATCAAAGTTGCTATGTATCCTACCTACTCTCTAACAACCACCACAGTTTTCACGAAGTCTAAGAGGCTATTTGGTTATTTTTTCCTTTCCTTTTTTTTCTAGTATATATTTTTTGTTTTATTTTATTTTATTTTATTTTATTTTATTTTATTTTGTCAGTGCATGTGCTTGACTGGTCTGGGTGGACATTTTCAAATAGGCACACACTGAGAGGGAGAGACTCAACACTGAAGCTTCCTTCCTTCAGTGCTATAGTGCTCCTATGTGCTATTCTGGAGGCTTGAATTTGGGTTGTACACAAAGCAAAGCAGACACCCTCCCAGATAAGCTCTCTCACAGGCCCCTTGTTTGTTTGAGGTATTTACAATCCACATATGAGTGAAACTGCCTGGTAGCTGTCTTTCACACAATTATAATAGCATGATAATTATAGGTTATATTTGTTAGTGCTTTATTTTGGAATAAGTCCTCAAATACGTGCCACTAACCTTCTTATAGTATGTATGTGCATGTATAGTGCTATGATTGTATTTTGTCCACTTTTCAGAAAAGGAAATTGAAGCATAGGGAATTTACTTGTTTAACGACACATGATTAGTAAAAACAAACAAAAAAAAACACACATCCTGCCCAAACCCTGAGAGTTTCTTACTCCAGAGATTATTAACTATGGCACATGTTTTATTTTTGACTATTCTGTATAAGAAATGTGAAACACAGCATAGAGACCAAATGTAACACTTTTCTTAAAGTAAATGCTGATTTCATAGGAAGCAAGCACATCTATCTAAAGGCAATTTCCACGTAACTAATATTAATTAATGTAGTTAATTCTAGTTAACAAACCTTATTACTAGAGGTCAATAAGGAATCATGCTTTTGGGTGGTAGCACAGCGGGCTAAGTGCACATAGTGTGAACCACAAGGACCTGTGTAAGGAATCATACTGCCTCATAAAAATGGTTCATTGTGGGTCAGCAAGCTAACTGACTTGGATAGTGTGCTTGTTTTGTTCATAGGCCAGGGCTCACTCACCCAAGAGAAGATTGGATGCTGTGGTGTCTTTCTCTATGACTCTCTATCTATAACAACAACAACAACAACAACAAAACGTCAGTTGTATAAAATATTAAATTCTGAAAACAATACAGATAGGCCATGATCACCCCCCCCCCAAAAAAAAAAGTATCTCTGAGAGTAGTTTCCCTCTTCACAAAGACAGGGGTAGACCGGAAGGAACTTTATCTTACTTTAACCTGGATACCTATTTCTGGACCCCACTTCCATCTGTTCCACAGGTTCAATCCCTTAACCTTTTCCTCATGGCTGAGAAATTTGAATATCCCATTGCACACATTCATACATTATTAAATAGAAAATATATGGACACATTCTTACCCCAGTAAGTCTACCATGTATATGTCAGACTGTCCACATTTTAGAATACATTTTCAGGGGACCTAATACTGGCCACCCTCTTCTTTCTCACAGAGCTCCAGGACTGCTCGCTCAGAGGAAGAACGAGATGGTCTGTGGGATGCCTGGGGCTCCTGGAGCGAGTGTTCACGCACCTGTGGTGGAGGGGCCTCGTACTCACTGAGACGCTGCCTCAGTAGCAGGTAAGTCCTGTGTTGGGGACTGGGGCAAGGGAGGGTGGCATGCAGTGCTGGGGGCCTTCTAAGACTCAGAAGCAACAGTTTGGTACATATAGTTGTGGTTGTAGCCATTAAGAACATTTTTAAAAAATTAATTTATTTATAAAATGGAAACACTGACAAGACCATAGGATAAGAGGGGTACAATTCCCACCACTAGAGCTCCATATCCCATCCTTTCCCCTGATAGCTTTCCTATTTTTTAAGCTTCTGGGAGTATGGACCCAGGGTCATTATGGGGTGTAGAAGGTGGAAGGTCTGGCTTCTGTAATTGCTTCCCCACTAAAGATGGGCATTGGCAGGTCAATCCATACTCCCAGCCTGTCTCTCTCTTTTCCTAGTGGGGCAGAGCTCAGAGGAAGTGGGGACATATTGATGGGGACTTCTGCCCAGGGAAGTCTGATTGGCATCATGGTAGCATCTAGAACCTGGCGGCTGAAAAAGAGTTAACATATAAAGCCATATCAATTGTTGACTAATCACAAACTTAAAGGAAAGACTGGAATATTGCAGATGAATATTTGGGGTCTCTGTTTTGGAAATAGCTGGTAGGTCTATTTTAGGTATATTCCAAAGGGTCCATGACTTTATTCGATTTTGCCTGAGCAGGTAGACCCAAGCTGTTGTCTGGGGAGATGATGTCATGGCTGGAAAAAGGGCTAGAAAGCTGGATCAGGGAAGAGAGTAGCTCTCAAATATAGGAAAAGTATATAAAGTGTATTCTTGACTGTAAACCCCATCAATTTGATCTGGGGCCCATATGTAACCTCTACATTCCTGTAGGTCTGAACTCACATTCTGTGGTCATGAGTAAGAACAACAATTTCAGAACCCATCTGCTTTAGGTCGTAGATAGAGTATGTTATCTAATCCCCCTTCAGAGGATGGAACATTATCTACCATTGTTGATCCACATTGAGGGCAAAGTCCTATGGGGGCCACCAAAGGGGTCCATTATGCTGTTCCTGATGGAAATGACCAGTGATAATGGAGAGCTCTATTCAAGATCTAGGCTCATTGTGTCTCTGTGGGAATTCCAGGACTCCCTAACTAGGGCCCCAGATGATGGGGTTGCCTGATAGTGACTAGAGTCATCATTAAAGTATGCCAGTCTCTTGCTCTTATTCAGCTTTTGTAGTCCTTACTATGATAAGGTTAGCTTTGGCGTGACTGAAAGAAGTGTAATAGGAAGAGGTGAGGAGGGTATCTAGATCTAAGAAGAAACTATTTCAGTAGGTAATTTGTGGTGTTTTTAAGTCTTTCTACTTGCTTTCTACTTCACTTATTGATTCACTACAGACTATTGTGCGCTTTTGCTTTAATGTATATATTTTGTCCTAATTTATGGATACTTGTGTACATATGCCCTATCTCAAGGTACCTGGTCTATATCTAGGTTTTGAAGCTTTGTTAGGAAGTGAACCACTCGAAATAGATTAAGGAGCCTTGGAAAGGAAAGTTCTCACCCAGGTAATGAGGCTGAAGGGTTGACATTCCACTCCTGACATCTCTGGGCACATTCTGAAGTGAAGCATGCTGAGGTGGAACTCATTAAATAGGTTGTGATCAGCACATGAAGTATCAGTTGGTATGAACTGAGAGAAGCATGCAGGAAAGTGAGCCCCACTCTAGAGGTTCCAGGACTGGGAGAAATTTGGGGTTTATAGAGGAAGTGGGAGGTCTCTGCTGTCTTAGCGTTTAAGAAAGCAATAAATAGTTATTGCTATAATCAAATTATTTGGCAATTGGGTTGAATATGAAAATCCCATTCTTAGGGTTTACCATATCATACATAATCTCACCATAATTTGTCTTTTTATCATATATATATATATATATATATATATATACATCTAGAACCTGGTGGGTTCTAGATGATATATAGGTTGTGATCAGCAGATGAAGTATCAGTTGGTATGAACTGAGAGAAGCATGCAGGAAAGTGAGCCCCACTCTAGAGGTTATATATAATATATATATACGTATACATATGTATATATATTAAAGTAACACCACCAGTTGCTTCTGTTCTCCTGGTCTAAGCTTTTAGGAGAGTCAGCATTTCAAAGGCTCAGCCTATTGGTCTATGCATTAAAAAGTTACAGACATTCAATGAATTTTCTCCTCTCACATTAATTAAATAGTGATTTATATGACTACAGGTTAATAGGAGTGTACATAAACACCATTCCCACCACCAAAAGACTGTGTCCTGTCCCAACCCCCCCAACCCCCCAAGTGAAGCTGAGCATCCACCCTCACCTCACACAGAGATTTTTACTTGGAGCCCTACTCCCAAATCAGTCATTTCCATTTCTGTTCTTCTTCCTCAACTTTTGTTTATAAGTGGGATCATCCCATACTCATCTTTGCCTTTCTGACTTAGCTCACTTAACATAATTCCTTGTAGCTCCATCCAAGATGGGTCAGAGAAGGTGGGTTCATTGTTCTTAATAGCTGTGTAGTATTTATATACCACAGCTTTCTCAGCCATTCACCTGTTGTTGGACCCCTGGTTTGCTTCCAGGTTTTAGCAATAGCAATTTTACAAATTGTGCTGCTATGAGCATAGGTGTACACATATCTTTTAGGTTGGGTGTTATGGAGTCCTTGGGGTATATCTTTTAGAGAGGAATTACCGGGTCATATGGGATGTCTATGTCTAGCTGTGTGAAAGTTCTCTAGACTGTTCTCCACAGAGGTTGGACTAATTTACATTACGGCCAGCAATGTAGAAGGGTTCCTTTGCCCCCCACAACTTCTCCAGCATCTGTTGCTGCTGTCCTTTTTGATATATGCCATTCTCACAGGGGTGAAGTGGTATCTCAATGTTGTCTTTATATACATTTCTCTGACAATCAGTGACCTGGAGCAAATTTTCATATGTTTATGAGCCTTTTGGATCTCTTCTGTAGTGAATATTCTGCTCATATCCTCTGCCCATTTTTGGATGAGGTCATTTGCTTTTTTGTTGCTAAGTTTGGTGAGCTGTTGTATATTTTGGTTATTAGTCTCTTGTCTGATGAATGGCATGTGAAGCTCTTCTCCCATTCCATGAGTGGTCTCTTTGTTTGGGTTATGGTTTCTTTTACTGTGTAGAAGCTTTTCAATTTCATGTAGTCCCATTGATTTGTTTTTGTTTTAGTCTTCCTTGTAATTGGATTTGTATCATCAAAGATGTTTTTGAGTTCTAGGTGGAAAAGTGTTCCACCAATGTTTTCTTCTAAGTATTTGATAGTTTCTGGTCTAACATCCAGGTCTTTGATCCATTTGGAGTTGATTTTTGTTTCTGGTGAGATAAAGTGGTTCAGTTTCATTCTGCTGCATATTTCAACCCAGTTTTCCAAACACCATTTATTGAAGAGAGCCTCCTTCCACCATTTAATATTTTTGGCCCCTTTATCAAAAATCAGATTTCTATAGGTGTGGGGGTTTCTTTCTGGGCTTTCAATTCTGTTCCATTGGTTTGTGTGCCTATTTTTGTTCCAGTACCAGGCTCTTTTGATGATGATATCCTTATAATATAGTTTGAGATCTGGAAGTGTGATGCCTCCATTTCTGTTTCTTTTCATCAACATTGTTTTGGTGATTCTAGGTGTTTTCTGATTCCAGATAAATGTTTGTAGTTTTTGTTCTATTCTCTTAAAGAAGCGTGGTGGAACTTTGATGGGTATTCATTAAATTTGTATATGGCTCTGGGGAGAATATTCGTTTTGATCATATTAATTCTTCCAATTTATTAGCATGGGGTGTCTTTCCATTTTTTTTTTTTTTTGGTGTCATTTTCTATTTCTTTGAATAGCGACTCATAGTTTTCAGTATACAAGTCTTTCACCTCTTTGGTCAGGTTTATTCCTAGATATTTTATTGATTTTATTGTGACTATGAATGGGAGTGATTTCTGAATGTCCTCTTCTTTGGACTTAGTGTTTGCATAAGTAATACCACTGATTTTTGTACATTGGTTTTGTAGCCTGATACCTTTCAATGTTGTCTAATGACTTCCAGTAACTTTCTGCTGGGTTCTTTAGGTTTCTCTGTGTATACTATCATATCGTCTGCAAAGAGTAAGAGTTTGAATTCTTCCCTTCCAATTTATATTTCTTTGATTCCTTTCTCTTGCCTAATTGCTATGGCAAGAACCTCCAATACTATGTTGAAGAGTAGTGGTGATAATGGACAGCCCTGTCTGGTTCCTGATCTGAGGGAGAATGCTTTCAGTTTCAGCCCATTGAGTATGTTGTTGGCTGTAGGTTTGCTGTATATGGAGTCCAGTCTCTTGAGGAATTTTACATCTATTCCCATTTTTTTGTAGTGTTTTGAGCATGAATGGGTATTGGAGTTTGTCAAAAGCTTTCTCTGCATCTGTTGAGATAATCATGTGCTTTTGATTTTGCTTTTATTTATATTGTGGATGACATTGATTGACTTACATATACTGAACCAGACTGCATTCCTGGGATAAATCCCACTTGGTCGTGATAAATAATCTTCTTGATATACTGCTATATCCAGTTGGCTAGGATCTTGTTTAATATTTGAGCATCTGTGTTCATCAGAGATATTGGTATTTGGTTTTCCATTTTTGTTGTGTTTCTATCTGCTTTTAGTATCAGAGTGATGTTGTCTTCAGAGAAGGTGGAAGGGAGTGTTCCTGTTTCTTTGATGTTTTGGAAGAGCTTTAGAAATATAGGTATTGGGAGTCGGGCTGTAGCGCAGCGGGTTAAGCGCAGGTGGTGCAAAGCACAAGGACCGGCATAAGGATCCCGGTTCGAACCCCGGCTCCCCACCTGCAGGGGAGTCGCTTCACAGGCGGTGAAGCAGGTCTGCAGGTGTCTATCTTTCTCTCCTCCTCTCTGTCTTCCCCTCCTCTCTCCATTTCTCTCTGTCCTATCCAACAAGGACAACAATAATAACTACAACAAAAAAACAACAAGGACAACAAAAGGGAATAAATAAATAAAATAAATATTAAAAAAAAAGAAATATAGGTATTAGGGAGGCAGGTGTAGCGGGATAAGTGCACGTGGCGCAAAGTGCAAGGACCAGTGTAAGGATCCCAGTTCGAGCCCCAGGCTCCCCACCTGCAGGAGAGTCGCTTTCACAGGTGGTGAAGCAGGTCTGCAGGTGTCTATCTTTCTCTCCTCCTCTCTGTCTTCCCTTCCTCTCTGCATTTCTTTCTGTCCTATCCAACAGTGATGACATCAATAACAACAACAATAATAACTACAACAAAACAACAAGGGCAACAAAAGGGAATAAATAAATATTATTTAAAAAGGAAGTATAAGTATTAACTGTTTCCTGAAGGTTTTGTAAAGCCATCTGGCCCTGGACTTTTGTTGTTGTGAAGATTCTTAATAACTGTTTCAATTTGTTTTTCTGTGATTGATGCATTTAGGTTCTGTAGTTCTTCCTGGTTCAGTTTCGGAAGGGTATATGTTTCTAGGAATTCTTTCATTTCTTCCAGATTCTCTAGCTGGATAGCATATAGTTGTTCATAGAAGTTTTGCATGATTTTTGGGATTTCAGTCATACCTGTTGTGATATCCCCTCTATTGTTTACAGTTCTATTTATTTGAATCTTCTCCTTCTTCTTCTTCTTCTTCTTCTTCTTCTTCTTCTTCTTCTTCTTCTTCTTCTTCTTCTTCTTCTTCTTCTTCTTCTTTTAGTGAGTTTGGCTAAGGGTTTGTCAGTTTTATTTTTTCGGAGAATCAACATTTAAGTCTTCTTGATTGATTGCTTCTCTGATCATTATATAATGACCATTCCTGTCCTTTATTACTTTATTTAATTTAAAGTCTATTGTGTCAGAGATGAGAATGACTGTTCCTGCTGCTTTTTTGTGGTCCATTAGCCTGTATGCTAGTTTTCCATCATTTCACTTTAAGTCTGTGTTTGTCTTGTTGGGTCAGGTGGGATTCTTATAAGCAGCATATGTTTGAGTTGTGTTTTCTGATCCATCTCCCACTCTGTGCCTTTTAATGGGTGAGTTTAAACCATTTACATTTATTACTTTTTTTTTTTTTTGCCTCCAGGGTTATTGCTGGGACTCAGTGCCAGTACCATGAATTCACTGCCACTGGAGGCTATTTTTGTCTCTTTTCTAGCTCTTGTTGTTTTATCACTATTGTAGTTATTATTACTGTTGTTGATGTCATTGTTGTTGGATAGGACAGAGAGAAATGGGCAGGGGGGAAGAGTGGGGGAGAGAAAGATAGACACCTGCAGACCTGCTTCACCCCTCGTGAAGCAACCACCCTGCAGGTGGGGATCCAGGGCTCAAACTGGAATCCTTACTCTGGTTCTTGCGATTCATGCCATTGTGCTTAACCCACTGTTAACCCGCTCTACTCCCAGGATCCTTTCTTTATCCTTGATTCTTTTCATTGTAACTATGTATGTCTTGGTGTCTTCAAGTCTTGGTTGATTCTGTTTGGGACTCTCTGGGCCTTTTGAATTTTAATGTCCTTTCTGTTGTTTAGGTTGGGACGTTTTCTTCTATTATTTTCTCTAGAATATTTACTTATCCTTCCACTCTTTCTTCCTCTGGCAGACCAATTATGCAAATGGTACTTCTTTTGAGATCATCCCATATGTCTCTGTTATTATTTTCAGTGTCTCTCAATCTCTTTTTTAGCTCTTTTACCTCCTTCTTAGTTTTCTCTAGCTCATCCTCTGCCTGGCTTATTTTATTTTCTGCTTCTGTTAACCTGCGTTCCCTTCCCTCATCTTCCTTCTTCAGTTCATTTGCAATATTGGCTTATTCTGCTAATTGGCCTTTTAGCTCAGCTATTTCAGCTTTCAGTTCTCTAATTACCTCAAGGTATGTGGTATTTTCCTTGAAGGTCTCATCTGTTTTTTTCCCCATTTCTGATAGCCCTTTCCTCAATAGTTGCCCTCATTTCTGTAATTAATTGTTCCATTATTGTTTGGATAGTTCTCTTATCTATAATTGCTTCTGACTTATTTGGAGTTTCTCCTGGGGTCTTGTCCTCATTCATTGTGCCAACCGTTTTATTTGCTCTCAATTTGACCTTTTTTTTTTAATTGGTGTGGTTTGTATTTTCCTGTCCCTTCACTCTTCATTTGTATTGTGTGAGTATAGGCCACACTAAAGTCTTTTCTCAGATGAAGTCACAAACATAAGAAAGTACAATAGCAGCTGAAGCAAAGATTAATGCAGTTCAACCAAAGCCAAATAATCAAGCAATACCTGCACTCTAAAAACAAAACAATACAAAGGGAAAGAAAAGAAGGGGAAAAAATCAAGGAAAGGTAAGAATAGATAAATATGAAAATAAGCTGTCAAGTATAAATAATAAAGATAGTGGGAAGAGAATGAGAAGGAAAGAGAAGAGTGAGGTGGGGAAAAGAGAGAGAAGAAGGAGAAGGAGAAGGAGAAGGAGAAGGAGAAGGAGAAGAAGAAGAAGAAGAAGAAGAAGAAGAAGAAGAAGAAGAAGAAAGAAGAAGAAGAAGAAAGAAGAAGAAGAAAGTGTCTACTTTCAGTCAGATTTCTTCTAGTAGATAATTCACAAACAAGTGACCATGAATAAAAAAGAAAAAAATTAAAAAGCAGTGAAAGGAAGGAGATTTTTCAGATCAGCTTTAAGGAAAAGAGAAGTAGAGAAAAGAGGGGGGAGGGGAGTTCCTCTCAGAATGTGTAGCACACCCAATCACCTATCAATGAAAGAAGCAGCAATGGATACTTTTGCTCAAGTTGGAGAGATGGGAAAAGAGCCATGTACAAGTAATAATAATAATATAATAAAATTAAATAAAAATCCCTAACAGTCAGTCTGCAGATTGAACCATCACAGGTGGGCTCCACACAGCTTCGTCTCCTTCCTAAACCAAGCTAAAAATAAGCAATTGTAATTGGTAAACTCAAGAGTTAGCAGAAAAATACAGGCACTTTATTCCAAATAAGACTGAGGCCCTGATGGGTCATTCGGAAAGAGTTCCTGCTACCTTCAATGCCCTTTGAAAGACACCCCTCAATGGCACACCAGGCAAGACCATGACCTTGATTGGTCAGGTATTCTGTCACTCAGATAGAACTCCAGTTCCCTTCAATATTTTTTGAATGACACACATTTGAAAGAGACCCCTGCTGATGCAAGAATCTTGCTAAAGAAATTCCCTCCACAGGAGTCCCACCAGGAGTAGCTGGTGTGAGGGTTGGGAAGTAGCAAAACAGAAAACTCCCAGCCAATGTCCCTATTTCCTTTGTCCCTTTTAGGCCGTTGTTTGTCATCCCAAATATGGATTATAAGTCTCTTCTTTAGTGCTTGTCTGCCCACCCAGTGCACCCCTATCCCAGTACTGACCCAGAATTCCTACCCTTACCCGAACTTCCCAGTTTTGAAGCAGCCTCCTTAGAGAGCTTAGGCCATGGGATGTCTCAGAGTCACTATCTCCAAGTCACCAACCATTCAGAACATTTCCTGGCACACAAATCCAAGGGGAACAAAATAAATGGAAGGAAGATACAGAGAATTACATGTTTTCTTATACCCATCTCTAGCTAGGCACTTTTCTAAGCTTATATAACCAGCAGTGTAAAGTTTATCTCTTCTGTCAAGCAGGTTTTATAAGCTGTTTTTTTCATTAGAATTCAAAGGAGAATTTATTTTTAGAAATGAATGTAACATCTTTCATTTCATGTTATACTTTTTTGCATCTTTGCTAATAATTACAATGACAATTTAATACAGACATATTGAGTTTATGGTGTATTTTGTTGTAGCCAAATACTTTGCAACATATATATATATTACTGCTGTAATGGCCAGGTCCCCTATGTTACTCAGTTTAAGAAATAATGCATCTTGAATATAAGGAGATTTAGAATAATAGAAACAGCACTGTGAATTGGGGCACAGATGCTGAGAGCTGTGATGAAGATGGAAGTGGAAATGGCTAATGGCTTTTAACTGTAAGGCAAGAGCTGAGGTGTTAGAATGGAAAAACTTTACTTAGGATAGCAATAATCCAAAACTGCTTCTTGAGCTGTGTGGTCTATGACTAGATTTTTCTCCAAGCTATAAAATGTAAAGTACCATGGTAATATTTTTAATGAAAATTTTATTTGACAGTGAAAAAGTAAGTGCTTAATATAGCAAGGGAGAGATTGGATCAAAATAACCATATGAAATATAAAATAGACTATTTGTCCAACAGCTTTTCTAGAACTTTCATAAATAAGTAGCAGAAAGTGGTAGGATGCAGGTTCAGGAAAACGTCAAATTACTACACAAGTAGGAATGAGAATTTGTAGAAATCTGATTCCAAGACTTCTTTTTGTATCCTTCCAGTGCTGCATGGGTCATTCTAGTTATTAGGAATTCAGAAGATGCTATTCCATTAAAACACTAATAAGTAAGGAGCATTTGAAATCCATTTAGGTTCTAATGGAAATGACGTACCAAAGTGACCAAAACATATCTTGCAAACTATCATATCAGTTATGTTAATGTGTCATTCAGATGTTTTGGCCAATGATAATGACAGGCCTATAGGATTGCTATCACTGGCAAGTTTGTCTGTCTTTGGAGGATAGCATCACCTCAGGTCAGATCCCTGCTAAGAAGGAATAGACCTTTAATCCTTATGATTCACCTACTCTCTTAGATTTGAATATAATTTTTTCTAGGTTTGTACTACATGATACTCTATGACGATAACTGATAATGAGTACTTCAGTACTGTCAGAATTTTAATTTTGGAGCATTCCTCCAATATATTGAATCGTTTCCACAAATTAGCACACCTAAGTGTCCTTTCAGAATGAGCCAAAGCACATACCTCAGAAAATGAATTATAAAATTGTATGCATGCTTTCATATTGGCTCCATGATGTGAATGCTACCTTGGTGGGGGGGAGGGGTAGGTCCTTTATTGAGTGAATTACTGAGAAACAAGACTTAAGATATAAATTAAGGGGGTTAGGGGATAACTCACTGTATCAAGTGCATACTTTGTTGTGTACAAGGACCCTCATATGAGCCTCCAGCTACCATGCAGGAGTAATATGAAAAGGGGAAGGTTCACAAATAGTATAGCAGTGCTCTAGTGTCTCTCTCTCTCTTTCTCTCTCTTTGTCTCCTTCTTCATCTTTCACTCCGACCTTTCTCCCACTCACCTTCCTTCTCCCTCTCCGTTCCTTTCCCTCTCCCTCTTTCTCTCCCTCTTTCTATGGCTTTCACACTGTAGACGGAAAAAAATATATGCAAACGAATCTTCCAGGAGTGGTAGAATCATGTAAGTGTGAAACCTGAGTGAAGCCTTGGCAGAGGGGAAAAAAAAAAAGAATTTAAAATCACTAGTAAATGTATGTCATTTTAATAGTCACCAAATATTGGTGCTATATGATATTAAAAATATCATTTTGTCACTTAGTACTTTAAGTCCAATTGTTAAGGTTTTATTTTATGTGTCATTTCTTTCTGAATCACTTCATTGGGGGAATAATGATTTACAGGACAATTGTAGTCACATGAGTACAGTTCTTTATCTTTATCCTTGTTAAGTATATGTGCACCACACCCACCACGAACTGAAGTCTTCCTTCACCATTGTGCACTGATAGATGATGCCATTTATTATATACCTACATGATCTGAAAAGTATAGCATAAATTCTAAAATTACAAACTATAGAAAACATCCATACTTTGAGAAAATACAATTAGTAAACTTATAACAGTCTGAAAAGAAACGAAGAAAAATGGAAAATGGCAAGAGGTAGATTACTCATACTTTAGGGAATTAGCTAAGAAGAGAAAAGAAGAGAAGAGAAAAGAAAACATTCCAAAACAGATGGCAATTCCAGATCCAGCAGCAACATAAAGAAATATTACAAGAACAAACTGAATGACTGATTCAACCTGTGTGTTCTTTGTCTCACGAGACCCCAAATCAGCACACTAAGCATAAACTTATATCACATCAGAGATCCTATTGAAGAATGGGGTCACTACATAGAGACACACAAAGCACAGACTTATACTGTTACCATGATTCAGGAAAGGAAAAACTATGCGCATTGGCCAGAGTCAGTCATCTGTTCAAGCTCAGAATCTGAGTGGGAGGCAAAAATATCACATGAAAGAATCAAACATTGCAGTAAAGGTGAAAAATTGGGACCATTTTTTTCAGTCTATCATGGATGGTCTTCTATGATTTTTTTAAAATTCATTTTTAATGAGTAATGAACTTAATGGGTTTTTCTCTTAACTCTCCATTTCATATTTATGTGTCTAAATTCAATTTTTTTATTCCCCCTTTTGTTGCCCTTGTTGTTTATCGTCGTTGTTATTGCTGTCATTGCTGCTGGATAAGACAGAGAGAAATCGAGAGAGCAGGGGAAGAGAGAAGGGGAGAGAAAGACACCTGCAGACCTGCTACTGCCTGTGAAGGGAACCCTCTGCAGGGAGGAACCAGAGCTCCATCTGGGATCCTGATGCTGGTCTGTGTGCTTTGAGCCATGTGCGCTTAATCTGCTGCACCACCGCCCGTTCTCTCTAAATTCAATTCTATCACCTTGCACTCTTAAAAAAGATAGAAATTACATAAATGTGTAACTAAAGACCAGAAGATAGATGGAATGTGTGTAGTGACTTATTGAGAAGCCTCCAAATCAGCCTATGTAAACCCCCATCCACCTGCTAAATTTACTTCCCTGGTCAATCTGACAGCTCCAGTTTTTAGTAGCTCTTAGCACGGATATTTTTAAGTATATCAGCTAGTTTTTCTGTTTCCAATATAATAGAATGGTAAAGAAAGTTAAAATATATAAATTTTAGGAAAACAAGGCAACAACTCAACTTCTAAAGTCAGTTAATTGTGGGTGATAGCTTACAATGAAGCTTGGCTAGATTTCAAGTAGAGACTTTTTTTTTCCTGAGTGAAAATGTGAAGTAATGGGGGAAATTAGTGGAGGTAAGGAAATTGAAAATATAGACCAGCAAAAAATGTAAGGTCTTTAATCCTCAACCAGCAATTTTTTATTGATTCTGAGTATGAAAGCTTTGGCTAACAAGATACCAAGCAGAATCCTTTTCTTGTTTTCTCTTGACCTTATTCTGAGGCATATGGAAAGTAGGCAACTTGGTGTCCATAAATTCTGGTATTGGAGCATTTATAATTGCCTTTACCTACAACCTTGGTTAGATTATTAAAGGAAGGCACTATCTATCTGATTTTTTCTCTAGCATTTACTAATTTCTGGAAGGTTATATTAGGCTTGATTGAGTGGATGTAATGCAATGGTTGTTACTATCAGCAAGTAGTATATATAACTTTAATGTTTTGGTTTGTTTGTTAGAAAAGAGACTGAACCTACTCATTATATGATGCTCCTTTGTTCAGCTTATTGTTTTTTAAATATATATATTTTAAATTTTTAAAAAATATTCATTTTCCCTTTTTGTTGCCCTTGTTGTTTTTCATTGTTGTAGTAGTAGTTATTGTTGAAGGTGTCATTGTTGTTAGATAGGACAGAGAGAAATGGAGAGAAGAGGGGCAGACAGGGAGGGGAAGAGAAAGAGAGACACCTGCAGACCTGCTTCACCTCCTGTGAAGTGACGCCCCGGCAGGTGGGGAGCTGGGGCTTGAACCGGGATCCTTTACGCCGGTCCTTGCACTTTGCACCACGTTCGCTTAACCAGCTGTACTACCGCCCGACTCCCTTAAATATATCTTATTCATTTGTTTTAATTTTATAGAGAGAGGGAGAGGAGGAGGTAGGGAGCAGAAAAGAGGCCAGACAACTACTCTGTTCTGGATTATGGTGTTTTTGGGGATGGAGTTTGGAGCCTCAGGACTTTAGTCATGAAAGTCTTTTGCATAAATGTTATACTTTCTCCCCAACACCCAATTTATTCTGAAAGTTTGATTTATTTTTATGAAAGTAACGTGCACATAGAGAGACAACAGGGCATCCATCATTCAGCTCTGACTTATGGTGGTACTGCAGGTTGAACCTGGGACCTTTATTTTACATGAACTAAAAAATATACTAACCATCTCTTGTCTCTGTCTTGTCATAGTTACCACTATTTTGAAATGGTATTTTAGGTAAACTTGTCTAGTTGACTTAATATCATGTGTTTGTATGAATACAATCACATAAGCATAATATATATATATATATATGTTATATATACATATATATTAATTTGATGTCAGTGGCAGGTCTCTGCTCTGAGACTTCTAGATTTGTCTTTAGCCATTTAGCTGGCTTTACCCATAAGGAGTTTCAGAAGCATAACATACTTAATTAGGAATACTATGTGTCAATGAAGGTCATAACACCCTGAATGCACATGATCTTGTAAGCTGAGCAGGGTCATACCTGGTTAGCACTTGGATTGGAATGCATTGCATACACCAATAAGAATGATATATATATCATATGTATATGTATGTGTGTGTGGAGATATATATATATATCTCCACACACACATACATATACATATATCCATCCAGAAATAACAAATGCTGGCATGGATGTGGAGAAAAAAGAATCTTTGTATACACTCTTTATGATGAGTATACAACCATGAGTTGGCTCAGTCTCTATGGAAAACAGTATGGAGATATGCCATATGACTCAGCAGTTCCACCCCTTGGTATCAATCCAAAGAACATTCAAACACTAATCTCAAAAGATATGCACACCTGCTTTCCTTGTAGCTCCATTTACACTGCCAAGATATGGAAACTACTCAAGTGACAAATGAGTGGATAAAGATGTAGTATGAATACCCAATGGAATACTACTCAGTTATAAAAAAAAAAAGTTTTTTCTTTTGCTACAGTCATAGATGGAACTTCATGAAATGTGTCAGATGAAAACATACCAGATGATCTCATTCATATGGAAGATATAAACAATACTAAGGAGCAGACTAAATAAAAAAAAAATGAACACCTTAGACCGATTAAAGAACTGGAATTATCAAAGAAAAGTGTATAGGGATTACAGTGATAGAGGGGGTCCAGTGGAAGGACACTATTACTTTTGTGTTGGTCATAGGATGATAGGTTTCTTTCAAATTGTATCTCTAAAACTCTTATAGTCTTAGAGCCAACACTTGACTTAATTAAAAAATACTTTGTGTATTGGTTAGAGAAATATATTAAGTGTTTAGTAGATTAATACCAGTACCAAGGCTAAAGGGAGAAATTGTGGCTATTTGGGATGGCAGTAAATCAACTAGATGCTCTAAAAGTATGGTGTCAACTTTTGTATTTTTTAAAAATTTATTTATTTTTGCTTTTGTTGCCCTTGTCTTTTTATTGTTGTAGTTTTTGATGTCGTCGTTGTTAGATAGGACAGAGAGAAATGGAGAGAGATGGGGAAGACAGAGAGGGAGAGAGAAAGAGAGACACCTGCAGACCCGCTTCACCGCCTGTGAAGCAATTCCCCTGCAGGTGGGGAACGGGGGCTCAAACCGGGATCCTTACTCCCGGTCCTTGCACATTGCGCCATGTGCGCTTAACCCAACTCCCTTTTTTTTTTTTTAACCTTCTGAAATGCCAAGTTAACCTGCAGTCTTGTTTATAGTACTAATTAGGAAACTATTAAGTAAAATAGCCAATTAAATCACAACATTAAGCATAGGAATGTTTTGTTAAATACTAAGCAACGGTCTTAGGAACTTTATGTAGAATCAGATTTCCTTTTAAATTTATTTTTATTGAGGAAATGGTGTTTTACAAGACTATTGTCTCGGGTACAATTTGTCCCCCAAATGTGTGTTAAATTGCTGCCCCCCTCTCATCACTAAAGTATCCTTTTCCTCCAGCATATGACATTGGGCCCACTCCCTCCATTATAACCCCTCCCCACTCTGCTTAGTAACCCTGTTAGACCTGCAGCCAAAGGTTAAGGTTTGGTTTATAGTTCACCTACCTTTGCTTTGTTCCTTAAATCCCACCTATGTGTAAGGTCATCCTCTGTTTACCTTTTTCCTTCTGACTTGTTTCATTTATCTTGGCTTCCCAGTTTCATTCATGTCACAGCAAAAGGCAAGTTTCATCTTTTCTTAAATTTGCTGACATGAAGGAAAGATTTTTATCATTCTATTAGATAGGACAGAGGGAAATTAAAATGGGTGAGGGAGATAGAACAGGAGAAAGATAAATATTTTCAGGCCTGCTTCAACATTCTTAAAGTATCCCCTTGCAGGTTGGAACAGGGGCTCAAACCCAGGTCCTTAGGCATGGTAACATGAGCACTCAACTGGGTGCATCCTAGCCCAGCCCTCAAAAGCATACTTTTTTAAGTTTATCAGTTTTGAATTGAATAAAACTATTAGGTGAATAAGAGGGAGAAATCATTACACTGTGGAAGTGCCAAAAAAAAAAGTAAGATTACAATTTTATTCAAAAAGTGATGCAACTGCCAGAATTGTGTCACTATAAACATAGAACCTTTAAAGTAAATAACTCAGGAGTCTTATCTCAGGAACAGAAAGATTATTCTAACTTCTCATTTCTTAAAATTGCTCCAAGAGAAGATAAGCTAATGTTCTCTGATTTTTTAATTAATAAAACAGTTTTCCCCCCATAAAAATATTAATTCGGGGCCAGGCAGTAGTGCAATGGGTTAAGTGCATGTGGGGCAAAGCACAAAGACGGGCGTAAGGATCCTGGTTTGAGCCCCCGCCTCCCTGTCTGCAGGGGTGTCTCTTCACAAGCAGTGAAGCAAATCTGCAGGTGTTTATCTTTCTCTCCTTCTCTCAGTCTCCCCCTCCTCTCTTGATTTCTCTCTGCTCTATCCAACTACAATAGCTATAACAACAATAACAATACAAACAACAAGAAGGACAACAAAATGGGAAAAATGGCCTCCAGAAACAGTGGATTTGTGGTGCAGGCACCGAGCCTAGCGATAACTCTGGGGGCAAAAAAAAAATATATTGATACTTGGACTAACAAAGATTTTAGTAAGTAATTAGTTTCTATACCATATAATAATGATTACCAAAAGAAAAAAATAATCTTATTTGTCTTCTTAAATTATATATACACATGTTATTAATTTTAACATTATCTCACCTTTATTGTAGCATCTAATAATGGTTACAGAACTTGTTTTTTTTAATTCTTTTCTTAAACTTTATTTATTATTGGATAGAGACAGAGAGAAATTGAGGGGAAGGGAAGATAGAGATGGAGAGAGACAGAGAGAGACACCTGCAGCTCTGCTTCACCACTCGTGAAGCTTTCCCCCTGCAGGTGGGGACCAGTCCTTGAGCACTGTAGTGTGTGCGCATAAACAGGTGCGCCACCGCCTGGCCCCAGAACTTGTTTTAAAAGTTTCAGCTCAAGTGAGATCCAACAAAAGGGAATAAATAAATATTTTTTAAAAGTAAAAAAAAATTATTTTATTAATTAAATAGCTTCTTCTGAAATTTTTATTTCCCCTCATTGTTCTTTTGGTAATCAACTCTATTGAGATATCATTGACATGTAGAGTTGAGCGACATATATACATAATGTATGTGTATAGCTTGATGTTTTGATATAAGTATACATTGCAAAAATAATATCATAATCAAGCTAAATAATCCACACACATAGTTGTAATGTGTGTTTAAAATATTTTTTATTCTCTTATCAAATTTCAAGTGCTACCTGTGTTCATCACTATGAACATCACATCTGCAGACTTCATTCATCTAACATAACTAGAAATTTGTACCCTTTTATGAACATATCTTTATTCCCCCCCCCCCATAGCTGAAGACTTTGATTCTGTTTGGTTATGTGAATTTGATTATTTTAAATTTTACAATATAGGGGGCCAGGTCTTGGCACACCTAGTTAAGTGCACACATTACAGTGAGCAAGGACCCAGGTTCAAGCCCCTGGTCCCTATCTGCAGCAGGAAAGCGTCAAGAGTGGTGAAACAGGGCTGCAGGTGTCTCTCTGTCTCTCTTCCTCTCTATCTCTCCTCGGCTGTCAATTTATCTCTATCTAATAATAAAGAAATAAAGAAATTTTACCATATAAATAGAATCATATAGTATTTCTCTTTCTTTGTTTTATTTCAACACATATATGTGTGTGTGTGTGTGTATATATGTTTTTATTCTTCATTTCCTTTTCAAATAGTTTGTGGTCAATGCATGGAAATACCATTTTTTTTTGGGGGGGGGCATCATGGGGCTTCACAGCTTCAAAAGAGCTTTTTGAGGTAGAAGTAGAAGGACAGAGTTAGAGACAAAGACAAAGACAGAACACTACCAAAGCTTCCTTTAGTGTCCTGGGACTCAAGTTTAAACCTGAGTCATGTCCATGCCAATGAAATAACAATATCCAAGTGAACTATCTTGCTAGCCCCATCACTAATTTTTATGTGTTCAATTTGTACTTAGTAACCTGTGCACTCATCTGAGTGCACTACCCTCAGGCCCAATATTTGTTGATTTTGGATTTGCAAGTTTTCTTGGTTCATTTATAGACTCTGGATTCTAGATTGTTATATTTTAGTTTTCTACATTGATGAATATTTTGCTAAGAGAATTTTGTTTCTTTATAATCTGGAGCAAACTCCCCACCTTTTTTTTTCATATCTAATTGCTCTGAATAGTACTGCTTTGATTATGGCTGTAAGTAGTGAGAATGAGAGAATGACACCTTTGCCTTATACTGAATGCTAGAGGAAACCTTTCCATTTTCCTCCGTTGATTATTATGCTTGTTGTGGACTTTCAATATATATCCTTTACTATATTGTGGTAAATTTCTTCTATGTGTATTTTGTTGAATTTTTTTAACATAAATATTAGAATGGAACCCAGGAGGAAGATCAGTTTGTTAGAATACCAAATTGTCCATATTCAAGCCCCCAGTCCCACCTGCAAGGGGGAGATAATAAATAATGAAGGAGAATTGCAGGTATCTCTCTCTCTCTTGTCTGTTTGCCTCTGTGTCTACTCCTTCCCTTTCAACTTTTTTCTGTTTCTATGCAAAATAAATAATAATATAATAAATAAAATATGTTAACAAAATTTCTAGAATGCCAGATTACATTCTTGAGACATCAGAGGCAGTTAGGCAATTAGGACAAATTCTAATTAATTGTATTGTGTAATTCTTTTAATGTGATATTGAATTCAGTTTGCTAGGCTTTTTGTCAAAGATTTTTGCATTCACTTTCATTAAGGATACTGGCCTGTAAAGTGTGTATGGTGTGTGTGTGTGTGTGTGTGTGTGTGTTGGCTTTGTTTGACTTTGGTATTAGAGTGATGCTGGCCTCATAAAATTAGTTTGGAAATCTTCCCTCTTTTTCCATTTTTTTGAAAGAGTTTTAAAAAGATTAGTATTAATTCTCTTTTGAATGTTAGAATTCACCTGTGGTGTCATTTCGCTTTGATCTTTTCTTTATTATGAGGATTTTAAGTAGACTATCACTATTCTAATCTGTGATTGTACGGAACACGAAAAAAAAAAAAAGAAAGAAAGAACAAGTCCACAACTAGCAGTGTGGAAAAAAAAATAGTAAAGAATAGTCCAAAAACAAACCTAGTAGAGAACAGAAAAGTGTTATAAAATCAACTAAACGGAACAAGTTTCTGAAAAAATAAATGGTATTAACAAACCCTTTGTTAGAATAAGAAAAGATGATGACTGAAAAATCACTAGTGAAAGCAATAGTACAGTGGATGCCTGAAATATTAAAAGGATAATAGGGGACTCTCGTGAATAATAATATGCCAACAAATTGGGTAACTAGGAAAATCATCAAAATTTTTTTAAAAGACATATCCCACTGGCAGATATTTTTTAAAAAGTCTGAGTAACCTCAGTTTTATAAACTCATTTAATAAACATTTATTGACCATCAGTTTACACATTAGGCTCACTGCTAAATGTGAACAATCATATAAAGCCCCAAGGGACAATGTTAAGCTTCTGTTGATCACACTGCTTTTCTGTTGTGTGAAGTTATGAATTTTGTAAGAATACAAAGAAGTTTTCTCAGTTTTCTTTTATTTATTTTGCCACAAGGGTTATTTCTGGGTCTCAGTGCCTATGCTAAGAATCTACCTGCTCACAGTATCCATTTTCTTTTCTTTCTTTCTTTCTTTCTTTCTTTCTTTCTTTCTTTCTTTCTTGCTTGCTTGCTTGCTTTCTTGCTTGCTTTCTTCCTTTTTTCTTCCTTCCTTCCTTCCTTTTCTTTCTATCTTTACTTGATAGTACAAAGAGAAATTGAGAAGGGGGAGAGATAGAGAAGGGAAGAGAAAGATACCTGAAGACCTGTTTCACCACTCATGAAGCATCCCCTCTGCAGGTGGGAAGCAGGGGTTGCAACCCAGATGCTTCACCACCCAGCCCTCAGTTTTATAAGTAATATATTTGCAGCAGTGGTTTTCAACCCTACCTATATTTTAGAATCATCTGGAAAAAGTTTTTTTCATGTAGAAATAGGAAGACAGTGAGGCCGAGGTGAGAGAGGGAGGGAGAGAGAGAGAGAGAGAGAGAAACCTAACTTCCTTCAGTGCAGTGGAGTCTGGGTTCAAACCTGGGCCAAGCACATGACAAAACAGCACACTATCCAAGTGAGTTATTTTGCCAACTCTTCTCTGAAAACTTAAAAAAATATACAGGAATCTGGACTCCACTGAAAACCAATTAAACTTGCATCTTGGGGTGACGGGATCTCTTCCATCAGTAATTTCTTAAGAATTCTGCAAACGATTTTAATGACTATTTTATGACTATCTAGTATTTAGTTGCTCTATTAGAGAGGATAATAGTGAACGGATGAGGTTTCTTTCTAGCTTTCTGAAAAGTTAAAGGCCAGGGTAATAAAGCAGAGAAGGAATTTTCTGATAAACAGAGCAAAACATAACAAAATAAAGGCAAATGACATAATAATAGGTAATTTAAACATAAAGAGATGCAAAAATTCCTCAGGCAAGTCTCTGTGTGATGAGCCAATCTGCAGAATAGGAGGGTTGTGGGTATAGCATGTCAGAACACAAAAAATTGTGGCTGCCTCTACACCACTGTGAGCTAAGAGAAAGGTTTTTATGAGTATTATTTATATGTGCCTAGGACAAGTCAAGATCATTCTTGCCTGAAGTGAAAAATATATTGATTTCTGAAATTTTCTCTCACTCCATGATTAAGCCCATAAATATGACATTTTAATCCTTCGGGTTGTTAATGAATGGCTAAACTCAGTGACTGGAGTCATTTATACAAATTCTTTGAGACCCAGCTTCCATTAATATCACTAAACCTCTTATCCATAATGTGGACTCTAGCTTTTCATTTTCAGCTCAGCATCTAGCATCACCCCTCTCACTATATCTACATATTGCTCTGTCTATATGTCTATATATCTATATATCTATTTGTATCTTTATATCCAGTACAGTGAGAGTTGCTACTCTGCTTAGAAATCATTTGTACAGTAGGAGAGGGAGACTTACCTAACTCTATTTTGCTGAATGTTATTCATTGTGAGTCATGTAAAAAGGATACAATGGTTGAGCAGAGAGACAGAGACTGGCAGAGTGGTAGAATAAAAGTGAGACAGAAAGAAGGAAACTGAAAGAGAGACAGGTAATTATACATCATAGGATGAAGGCAGAAAAAACAATGGACTAAGTAGCATAACTTTCACATGTAATCATTAGCAGAAGCCCATAACAATAAATGTTATAGCCAAATATTGATAATTATCAAAGTAACCTCTGGGCTTCGAGGTAGAACTCCCTTATCAAAGATTTTTTTCCTAGCAGAAAAGAATCACATGTGGAAACCTGACTCTCAAAACTGAGTCTATTGCCTCTGAGAGAGCCTTTATTCTTTTATTTATTTTTGTGTGTGTAGAATATCCCTTTTATTTATGTTTATCAATCAACTGCTTTTGAACCTTGGCCACACTGTTTTCTGGCTATGTAACATTGTCTGGGTGTTAAGTTTCTCTGGGATTCAGTTTTCTTATCTTTGATGTCAAATGGTTATGCCCAGAACAGACCAAGAGTTCAAAGGAGATTTATATTGAAGGAATAGCTAAGGTTTCCTTCAATTATGTAGTTGAATCTATGCATCTAAGAGCCTTTCTCCTTCACACTGGCAGTTAAAGTCTATTTTGCTGCGGGATTGGAGGAGAAGCAAAAGCTGCTCTTAATATGAATGGTTTGGAGAAAAACGTAGTGATTCTCCAGGCCCCCATTTTGCAAAAGACATCTGAGTGAGACGGTTGGATTGGAGAACTTTTGTCTCCAGCCAAAATAATTCATAAATTTTCAACTCTGGGGTTGTGTAGGGTGAGGTTATGAGAGTCCTAGCGTTTCATAATATACATTTTCCTCCTGGGGAAGATGGAAAAG
The DNA here is from genome assembly GCF_950295315.1 of Erinaceus europaeus. Taxonomy (NCBI): domain Eukaryota; kingdom Metazoa; phylum Chordata; class Mammalia; order Eulipotyphla; family Erinaceidae; genus Erinaceus; species Erinaceus europaeus. The sequence goes on from NC_080171.1 coordinate 53,013,237, forward strand.
TTGGACTTGATGTTGCTGAAACACATTTGTTTTTATTCTCATTCTTTGGCTCTTTTGGCTACTGAGCAAATGTAAGATCATTTGCAAAGCTCATGGCATGTGTATGTATTATAAAGTGCATGTCCTTCCTGCTAGGGAATCCTAAGCCAAAGGCAGCAGTCACCCTGGCTCCCATCATAGCCATCATACAGGGAGCAAAAAGCATTGCAGTGACAAATACAGCTGAGAGTAAACATGTGAAAATAAATATGCCTCTAAATAAAGAGCCAGAGTTTCTTTCATTGGTAGCGATTCAGTTTCATTTGAAACTTTTCATCTTTGGTTTATTATGGAAAGATTTTAATCAGGTTTCAGGGGTTTAAAATAATGCAAATGCAGGGCTAAAAGTTCAGTCATCCTTATACCCTTTCCTTCCTTCCTTCAAGAAATGTGGGAGTACACCAGGTACTTTGCGAGGTACAGAGGTTCACATATCAAATGCAGGTTTAAGAAGAAAAACAGAAATGAGGAATATAGGGTCTAAAAGTATACTGAGACACTGCAGCTACAGGCTTGTATCCCAGTTCCTTTGCAGTCTCTGTACCTCTCCTAGTGATCAGCCCTCCACCTACACTGCCTACCGCTGCCCAGGCTCAACTCTCAAAACCCTACATGTTATTTAAAGTCATCTTCAGGTGATTATGCTAAGGGAAATAAGTGCAAGGGTGAGAGACGACCATGGGATGGGACATGATACCCCTGGAATCTTATCATTTTGAAAAGCAATGTTAAAACCCTAAAATTATTATTATTGTTTTTAGTACAGTTGCCTCCTAAGGGGAGGGAGAATAGTAGAAGATAGCTCACCAGACAGGGTAGGTGCCTTGCTGTGCATGTGTCCCAGGTATGAGCCCTAGCATCACAGGGGAGAGTCATGGAACCAGGTGGAAGCACTAGTATTATGTTTCATTGTCTATTTTCTGTGTCTCTGAAATAAGAAGAAGGAAAATGTTGCCACAGGGGCAATGAAATCTCACAAATGCCAACCCCAAGCCCTCAAAAAAAAAAAAAAAAGATAAATAGCTAAGTAAAAGTACTCCCAGCAGTGCTTATTAGTTTCATTTGGGTAGATTAATAAATTCATTTTTATTCAATTTTAGAGACTTAACTTACATTGTGGTTTTTTTTTTTTTTCTATTCTATCAACACTGTGGACACAGACATTTATTTTACTTCTTCATATCTTTTTGCTTTACACATAGTTAGCACTCCATGTCTTGTGAATTTGTTAAATTAAATATTAGGGCTAGGAACCCATTGTAGTACTTTGGGGAGCAATAGGGAAGGAGGCCTGCTTCTTGGCATCTCCTCTTTCCCATCACAGTTTTGGGACTCACATGACTCATATAGGACATCCCACCTAAGATGTGATTTTCCTAAGTTACTTCCTTCTCATTAGCCTTCTCTGATACCCATTTCCTTCCAAACTTAGTGTCCAGATTGTCCACATTATCTGTTGACTACACATCACAACTGAACCATGAACATGAGTGTACAGGTTCACTTATATGTAGACTGTGTCTCTTGCAACTGGTTCAGCATTCACAGATTTAATCAACCATAGGTGTTGACTATTTGAATCCTCACATGCTGAACTTTATGAATATGGATGGCAGATTATAAATTATATATGACTTTTCCACCACTGTGGCAATCAACACTCTCAGACCATGCACTGTTCAAGGGTTAGCTGTATACTTTGGTGTGCTCTACTCAGTTAAATTATGGTGTTGGGGTTGGGCAGTGGCATACCTAGTTAAAAGCACATATTATCATGCACAAGGACCCAGGTTAAAGGCCCTGATCCCCACCTTCAGGGAGAAAGCTTCATGAGTAGTGAAACATTACTGGAGATCTCTCTCTTTCTCTTTCTCTCTCCTCCTCCCCTCTCTGTTTCTCTCTGCCTCTACCCAATAGATAATTTAAAGTATTTTAAATATAAGACAGTTTCTTAAATATGGTTTTGATAAATGTTAGAGAAAGCACCATTTCTCTATCTTTAACAGTGCTTTATTTAGGACTGGTTCAGATTGGGGTCTTAATAAGAAACTCTAAGTCATAAAGCATAATCAAAAGCTCATTTTTTCCATTTCAGACTGCTTACTGTACATCATCTGATTAGATCGTATGGACAGCATGATCAGTGCAGTTTCTGACTTAACTAAAAACTGGTCAAAATCATTATGATTTACAATGTCATTGTTCTTGTTTTCTTCTTTGATTGCATGAGTACATTCCTCATTTTCCTAGTCCCAGCCCACATTTGTGAGAACCTAATGCTTTGTTGTAGCATGTCTGTCTTTGAAAAGCAGGCAGAGATATGTAAAAACATACTAGTTTGGGGGGAAAAGTTGGCAGTGATTTTTCCAGTTGTAATTTAGAATGCACCAAACACTCATAAATAATAGCACATAAACCAATTTGAAATTCATAGGATCGGTTCCAAACTTCAGTCTATAATATCCTCATGTGGATCTAAATTATAATTTAACAGCTCTGAGCCTCTAAACTGTGGTTCAAGAATCTGTTAAAAGTATAAAGCAGCTTTCCTTAGTTTCTTGCGGTTGAGAGAAGATGAAACATTCAGAAGGGGATGTCTTCGTAGAATGCTTTCCCCAAATCTACATCATTTCCACTTCTATTGAATGTGGTCTCCACGTTAAGTTTTAGTGACTCTCTCTTTATACATAAACCAGGATCTACAAGCTGGCCCAACATTCAAAATGCTTTTATAATGAGAGATTAGTGTAGAGCAGAGTGTTGAATTATAAAACTAAGGTTACAAAAATATGTTACCTATGCCAAAGAAACGCTTTTAAGTCAAGGTCTCAATTTATGGCATTGCTTTCCAGTCTGGCCTCTGTTGCCACCACTCTGTTTAAAATTTCCTTGGAAATGAAGTTTTAAGGCCAGCTCTTCTTTTGACTGCTCAGGCCATGATAGAGCCTCTGGCAGATTGAGAAGAGCTTGTGTGACACTTGAGCTGAGTCTGTTCCCAGCCAGCTCACCTACTGATGGATGACGGCTGGCACTGTGCCTCCTTGTTGTTTGTTGTACTATTATAACAGAAAGCATTGCATTTTCAAAAGCTACATTTATCAAGTTGTCATAATAGTTTGGCTTGTATATCTACCTACCCAGAAAAAAAAATTTTTTTTTCCCCTTAGCACTAATCTGTTTGAGCCACGTGACTCATCCCATGCAGAAGAGCCAGAGGAAAATAAATAGGAATCCTGCATGGGACTCAGGGACCTTTCAAGCTAGCATTTCAGGGAAGAGCAATTTTTTAATGCATGCATCCAAGGTCTCATAGCACTAAGGACCTCTGTCTTTGCCTTGTTACATAGGTAGTTGTCTATGTTGATGGTTGGTTGTAGCAGATGAATTACCACCCTGGGATTTGGGTGGCTTTACGCCAGTCTGGTGAAGATGACTTACAGGTGAAGGTGAAGGTGAAGCAGCCAAAAGGATAAGACTAAAGTTAACCACAAAGAATGTCAAAAGCACTTTTTATTATTTAAGATTAGTATTTTATAAGCTGGGTTAGACAGCATTTGTAGTGAGAAATCTTGTAACAAAACTCATTATTTAAAATACTGTTTGAGTGGGAGAACATGGTGCTGCAGCGAGCAGATTCAAGGTTACTTTCCAGTTTAAATATACACTCATTACAGGTTTGCTAACAGTAGACCAAATCTATTAATACTATAAAGTACTTATTAGGCATGGACACTAAAGCATTTCTACTTATTTAGATATTAAAACTAATATATACAAGACTGTCATAGTTATCTGTAGGTACATTTAAAAAAATTTTTAAATTATCTCTATTTATTGGCTAGAGACAGCCAGAAATTGAGAGGAAAGGAGGAGATAGAGAATGAGAGACAGAGAAACACCTGCTGACCTGCTACATCACTCACAAAGCTTTCCCACAGCAGGTGGGGACCAGAGGCTCAAACCCAGGTTCTTGCACACAGTAACATGTGCACTCAACCAGGTGCACCACTATCTGGCCCCTGTAGATACATTTTTAGTGGTATGTAACTGACTGAGCTTTGTGTCAGCTTAAGGTATACAACAAGCAGTCGGATCACTCCCATAGCACTAGCTGACATCTCTGTCACATCACATAATTATCATTTCCTTTTGTGATGGGAACTAATAAGGCATACTCTCTGAACAATTCTAAAGTTTATAGTATTGCTCAAAAATTCTGTGCAGTAGATGTCCAGGACTTACCTATTAGCTGCAAATCTCTACATGTGATAAGCTCTCCCAGCCCACTCCCAGTCCTCATACTCCAGTAGCCACCAGACTCCTTTTTTTTTTTTGCCTCCAGGGTTACTGTTGGGGCTCAGTCCCTGCACCATGAATCCACTGCTCCTGAAGGCCATTTTCCCCCTTTTGTTGCCCTTGTTGTTGCAGCCTTGTTGTGGTTATTATTGTTATTGTTGATGTCATTCATTGTTGGATAGGACAGAGAGAAATAGAGAGAGGAGGGGAAGACAGAGGAGGAAGAGAAAGACAGACATCTGCAGACCTGCTTCACAGCCTGTAAAGTGACTCCCCTGCAGGTGGGGAGCCAGGGGCTCGAACCAGGACCCTTACGCCAGTCCTTGCGCTTTGCGCCATGTGTGCTTCTTAACCGCTGTACCACTGCCTGACCCCTCAGACTGCTGTTTTTATGGACATATCTTTTAATGAAGGAACAAAGTCAATTTTTGTTCTCACAAAAGACCCTCTAAATTAGGACTACACAACCAACTGTTTTGGACTTGGAGTAAAACATGGAACTTTAAACAATGAATTTTTTAAAACAGAAGAAGAAACCAAAGACTTAAGGGATAGATGAGAAGATGCTACTTTTGAAACCCATAAGGGTAGAAAGTCATCTGGCTCCTTTTACTCCCTTATGCAAGGCAAGACCACCACTGAGCACCTGTACTCCACACACAAAATCCCTATCTTTCAGCATCCAGTTTGAACCATGGTGAGGATACTGAGCATATGAAGATAACTTTATGCACAATGTCCAGAGGTTCATATAGTTTCCTTGGTAACAGCCAAGTGGAGTAGGATCAAGTTTAGTTTCTTGAAAGAACTTCTTACAATGATGCATCTGTTGAAAATAAACAGCAGTCTAAGAGTGCATTTACACTTGGTTCTCTCAGGTGAACTCAGAACTTGTTGCCCCTTTTGAGGTCTTTGTGCAAAGCCCTGGTAACACAGAATTGTTTAAACTGGCCCCCTAGGGATTCACTCTTGCTATATAGCTAGGAAATCCTGAAATTCTCACTTGAAGGAAGGGATGAAAATAGCACTTCAATATTACATGGAATTATTGCTGTAACTGCAAATCTACTTGTCTAGTCCACATTCATTTTAAGATTCACAGTCTTAAGAGCTGAGAATCCTTTCTTAGATTGGTGGCATAGTTGTTTTAATCTGTTCACTTGTATTCAGCTTTCTCTGTCTCGAAAATGAGGCACATAAGCAAATCAAGTGTCCTGTTTTTTCCATGAGCCTATATAGGAGAAACAAAGTAGAGAAAAAGTATTTTGTTTTCATTTAGCAGCTTTTTCACCTTATAGAAATCAAAGCCATGGCTTCATGATGTTAAAACAAGTGTATCTGTCTTTAGAAACCTTGGGAACGTAAATAAATTGCTACAAGATTTTCTTGAAATTGTTGAAGGATGAATCTGGTTTGTCACCACATCTGTTTGCTTAAAGATACTGAAAAAAATCTAGGTAAAAATTGATGCATTTTGCCAGACTTTTTTTAAAATTCCTACTGAAAGTTAAAGTGAATGTATTTTTTTCTCCTTTAAAGATTTCAGTTAAGTAAGCAAGAAGTTTGTCATGGAACCACATATTACTAAAGCCAGGAAGGAGATCTTTGAATTTTCCATGGCAATTCATCTTTTTTAAGGTTACTAAAGTATGGTAATTAAAATGATAATAGTAGGGAGCTGGGCAGTAGCGCAGCTGGTTAAGCGCACATGGCACGAAGCTCAAGGACCGGTGGAAGGAGCCGGGTTCAAGCCCCTGGCTCCCTACCTGCAGGGGAGCCACTACACAGGCTGTGAAGCAAGTCTGCAAGTGTCTATCTTGCTCTCCTCCTCTCTGTCTTCCCATCCTCTCTTCATTTCTCTCTGTCCTCTCTAACAATGATGACATCAATAACTACAACAACAATAAAAGAAAGGTCAACAAAAGGGAAAATAAGTAAATTTAAAAAATGATAATAGTATCAGCATTTCAAGAATTGCAGCAGTTTAGATGGTTGTTAATGAGAGCTCATTAAAGTATGTCTCAAGCCTGTACTGATATCATTACAAGTAAATTAAAATCTGAATGACTCACTGGAAATAGCCTGTAATTGAGGTTGTTCCATTTTTGAGATAAAGAATTAAGTTAACACTAATAAATGACTGATTACCTGGAAGTAAAGTCCTGAAATAAGTAAGTAGAGAATTTTATCTACAAGTTCAATTTGGATTATATTGTAATTTTTGTGTTTTGTTACTTCATACTTGAACCAATGTGAATACTTAGTTGACACAGTACTTAGATGACACTATCAGTTAAGTGCTAAAGATAGTCCTCTAACAATTGTTGTTGTTTGCATTGAAAAGATGTATTTACTTAAACCTCTGTTATAATGCACTAAAATTTTCACCATTTTAGATAAAATGTTTGATTTTTTTTATTCCTAGAAGTGAATTTTATTTAGTTTAACTGTGAAGGAAACCCTTCAGCTGTTTTACATTAGCAAACTTTTTTTTTTTTTTGAGAAACAGCAAGAGAAGGAAATTTTTTTTACTGCCTATTCTCAGATGAGACTTTTGTGCCCAGATAAATGCCTTGGATGAAGAAATTCACACTTGGCAAGAATCATATCCTTGTGGTGGAATAGGCAATTCATTACTTATGTAAAATTTACATTCAGATTCAATAAATTCAGACTCATAAAAAGTATAAACTTCTCTGCACTGACATTCATCTACATTAGATGAGTGTGGTTCTCTTGGAGATGTTCCAAACATACGACATGTGCCTGGGTATCTTTTACTTAGTAGGTTTACTAGAATTAAGAAGCAGTTAATATATTGATATAATAATAAGACGATTTAGTTAACCCCCAGGTCAACTCCCTGCTCAGTTTCCCAGGTTTAATCTGTTATTGGTATTTTACACATCTTAAGCACATCTTGTTCTTTTAAAAAATATTTTATATGCTTTGGAGTAAAACAAACAAACAACAACAACAAAATTTTAAAAACCCTAGGTTTCAGTCTTTGATTCTCCCCTGTTTATCTATGTCTTTAAACCTCATACTCTTCCTCAGCTTCCATTTTCTCACCTATTATTGGGGAATTATAAAGCCTGACAGACTTGTTGAGAGAAAAGACATAATGAAAACAGAATATCTGACACTAGACCAGCACCTATGCACGCTCTCAGTATTTTTTTCTTTTAAATATTTATTTATTTATTCCCTTTTGTTGCCCTTGTTGTTTTACTGTTGTAATTATCATTGTTGTTATTGATGTCGTCGTTGTTTGATAGGACAGAGAGAAATGGAGAGAGGAGGGAAAGACAGAGAAGGGGAGAGAAAGATAGACACCTGTAGACCTGCTTCACTGCTTGTGAAATGACCCCCCTGCAGGTGGGGAGCCGTGGGCTCGAACTGGGATCCTTCTGCCAGTCCTTATGCTTTGTATCACGTGCGCTTAACCCGCTGCATCACTGCCCGACTCCCTCAGTATTTTTTTAACATTTATTTATTTATTCCCTCTTGCCGTTTTTATTGTTGTTGTAGTTATTGTTGTTGTTATTGATGTTGTCTTTGTTGTTGGATAGGACAGAGAGAAATGAAGAGAGGACGGGAAGACAGAGAGAGGGAGAGCAAGATAGACACCAGCAGACCTTCTTCACCACTTGTGAACCGACTCCCCTGCAGGTGGGGAGCCGGAGGGCTCGAACCGGGATCCTTATGCCAAGGCTCTCAGTATTTACTAGAGGATGGTTTTACTAACTATGATTATCCACAACTTGATAATGTCTTCCAAACTGAGGACTTTTCCCAATCCAAATGTTAGCACTGTAATAACATACTTCATTCAAATTAAGCAAGCTTTTCATTTTAAAAAAATGTTAAATAACAAAATGACTATAATAATAATGTTAAATAACTCACCTGGATGGTGCACCTATTTTGTTATGTGCAGGACGAAGATTTCAGAATGACCCCTACCACAGCTTGTAGAACTGTGCTGTCTTTCCTCCACTCTCAATGTCTGTCTTTTTCTTACTAACTGAAAGAAAAAAAAAAGTCAGCCTCTAGTTGTGAAGCCCTGGTATAATGAGTATGATAGCGGTGGTGGTGGTAGTGGTGTACAAGGTTGTCTTAATTCAGGGACAAAATTAAGTGACTTGTTATCACTATTATCAGTGATCTTATAATATTTTCACTATGTCAGATCAAAATTTCTGTTTTTTTCCCAGAAGTAAATTGTATTGAGTTTACTAATGTGAAGGACATTATTAAATGCCAATAGTAAATTAACAATAACTTAAATGTCAATATTGGGTGTTAAGCAATTGTGGAGTATTCTCTAGAAGTTGTGGCAAGTATTTATTTCTGTTTTGTTGTTTATGTTGTTTTTTTTAAATTGTTGGCAAGTAAGTACTTAAATTGATCTTTTACATAATATGCTTATGTTTCTAAAATACAAGGATAATTTTAAAACATGTGTAGGTTCTTGCAGTTTAAAATATCTGACAAAAGGTTTACTTAGTTATCAAAACAAATATTTTTCTGCTTGTTTGTTTTGAATAACAAACCTAGAATAATTGACATTTGAACAGAGATTTTGCAAATTATTTTAGCTGCTGGCAGTAATTTTTAGGAGAGGAGCAAAGCCTGTATCCTAGGTCTTTAAACTCCTGATTATGAGTTGCTCCTGTTATTCCTTTCAAGGAGATGAGAAAAAAAGGCATGCGCACGCACACGCACGAGCACACACGCACACGCACACACACACACACACACACACACACACACACACACACACAGAGAGGGAGGGGTTAAATGTATAAGGTTTTGAGAATTAATGATTAACATAAATACATTTTTTTTCACACTGAAGTTATAATGGTATCTCCTCTGTTTAATAACCTTCAGGGTTTCTGGAGCATATATTATAGTTCTGTCATAGTACATGCCTAGTCATGCACATGACTATTGGAACCTGACACCACAGGGATGTGCCATAGCATCTGGAGAAGTTGGTGTTTTGGAGTTCTTTTTCTTTCTTTCTTTTTTTTAATTTATTTTTTATTTAAGAAAGGATAAATTAACAAAACCATAGGGTAGGAGGGGTACAGCACCACACAATTCCCACCACCCAATCTCCATATCCCATCCCCTACCCTGATAGCTTTCCCATTCTCTATCCCTCTAGGAGCATGGACCCAGGGTCGTTTGGGTTGCAGAAGGTAGAAGGTCTGGCTTCTGTAATTGCTTCCCCGCTGAACATGGGCATTGACTGGTCGGTCCATACTCCCAGTCTGCCTCTCTCTTTCCCTAGTAGGATGGGTCTCAGGGGAAGCGGAGCTCCAGGACACATTGGTGGGGTCTTCAGTCCAGGGAAGCCTGGCCAGCATCCTGATGTCATCTGGAACCTGATGACTGAAAAGAGAGTTAACATACAAAGCCAAACAAATAGTTGAGCAATCATGGACCCAAAGCTTGGAATAGTGGAGAAGAAGTGTTAGGGGGGTACTCACTGCAAACTCTAGTGTACTTCTGCTTTCAGGAATATATTTTGCAGTAATTTATGGATACGTGTGAACATATGCTCTCTCTCACAGAACCTGGTGTATATCTAGGTTTTGGGACTTTGTTAGAAAGTGAACCATCTGGGATGGAATTAGAGAATACTATGAAAGGAAAGGTCTCACCTGAGTAATGAAGCTGAAGGGTTGTCATTCCACACGTGAAGTCTCTGGACACAGTCTGAGCTGAAGCATGTTGAAGTGGCAATCGTTGCGTTGATTAGGTTGTGATCGGCAGATGCAATATTATTTGATATGGATTGGGAGAGGCATGCAGGAAAGTGGGCCCTATCCTAAGGTTCCAGGACTGGGGGAAATATAGGCTCTATAGTGGAGATGTGAGGTTCCTGCTGTCTTAGGAGTTCTTTTTCTTTGTCTTAGTCTTTCTCTCTCTCTTTTGCCTTCTCTCAGAAATAAAATGAATTAACAATTTGGCTCAGGGGTGTTGAAATCACACATACTACAAAAATAAATAAATAAAGCAAGCCAGCCTGTTCTGGTTCTCCTTTTACTGACTACAAAGTTCAAAATCAGATGGGGTTTCTCTATCTCTTTCAACTCCCCACATAAACCCCAAACCTCCAACAGTGCAAAACTGCTTGAACATTTCCAAACAACACTTATTTATTTATTTATTTAGTCTCTGCTTTTGCCTGCGATTTTGTTCTCCATTTTTTTCTTAACCCCTTTTCGGTATCTATCATTTTGCCATATATTTCACATTTGATTCATTAATTTATCAAATGCCTACATAATGCTTACTACAAACTAGGTTTTCTTGGAAGTATTCCACTGATTTTAACTCATTTACTCATAATAATCCCAGCAAATAAGTAATACCAACTGGAGTCTAGCTCTCATCTTTTTAGATTTAGAAACCCAATCATTTTCAGTAATCACACCAACAACAGACCCTTCTTTTGGAGGCAGATTCACAGTAACTTGGCCCAGGAAATTAATTTCTTAAGCCAGAATGTCATATATTAATTTTTATCAAAAAAAGAACTGTATCACATGAACCATAATATCCTTGCCAGCATGATCAGCATATCCTGCTTCTCAGTAACCATGAAAAAAAAAAAGGTTACTCTTAGCAAGTTTTTTTGTCAACATGGCATCCTAACAAGTGGTAATCCTGAGATGAACAGCCCATTCTTTGACTGGTTAGCATGAAGCACATATATGTCACAATAACAACAGCCTTGGAAATAGGGCCAGAAGGACCTCTTGCCTGAAACATTACTGGGCTGAGCACTGACATTCATGTATTGCTGTCATTCTCCCTCTCTCTCTCTCTCTCTCTCTCTCTCTCTCTCTCTCTCTCTCTCTTTTCCTGTGATTCCAATGCCGGACCAGCCTTCCTTTCTTTTGATACATTCAATTGTTAATACATATTAACATAGACATTACTGTTAAAGTCAAGTCTTCATCCTTGGAATCTTTCTGTTTCATTAAGATAACTTTTGTGTGAATGTGTTTTCTGATGATATAATTTTTTAATTTGATGATATTTTCAAGGCCTAACGTAAATGCTATCTAACATTTATTATATTAAGTTAAAGCTACAAGTGACTTTCTTAATAGAGAATTCTAAGTTATATTTATTCTTCTTTATAGTCCCACAATTACATGTGTTTTCCGACTTCAAAATAGAAGTTCAATGGCTGTTTATGGAACAGTATAGAGTAATGGCTATGAATAATAGCTCTGAGGCCAGATGATTTGTATTCAAATCTCAGCTCTATAACCAAACAGTTATGTCACTTTGGCAAGTTACTTAATCTCCCTATGCTTCAGTTTTCAGCTCTGTAAAATGGGTATAATGATAATACTTCACTTCCAGGCAGTCTCGAAGATTTAATAACATAATACATATGAATAGATAGGCATTAGCTTGGAATTCTATAATATTAGTTATTAGTATAAAAAGTTTCTCTATATTTCTACTAGGAGATTATTACTCATTTTTTAAAAAAGCATAGCTTATTTGAACAGACCACAATACTTCTGTTCTTGTGTCATCATTACATATTTAATCAAAAATTATTATTTTTTTTACAAGAGTTCAGTAAAATGGAAACTCCCATGTGTTGCTGGTGGGAGTATGTAATGGTACAACCTTTATGGAATGCAATTTGGCAATATTTACTATGAAGCCTATAAAAGTTCATTCCCTTTAGTCCAGTAATTCCCTATTCTAGAGATTTATCTATCCTAAAGACACACATTCAGAAACTCAAATAAAATATATGCACAGACTTGTCTTATCACACTATAATTTATCAACATCTAAATTGGGAGTTAGTGAAATGAAAAGTAATAGAAGATTGAGTATACAGGTTAATTATATAAGTCGATAGACTAATGGGTAATTTTTAAGGTGTTTTTTTTAAAGTATTTAGTAGTATGGTAATATGCTTCCAAAAATTTTTCAGGGGAAATAAAAAAGGAACTTATAACATTGTATAACTGATACTTCTTTTACAATAGAAAGAAGTCAATAAATCAAAATAATAGTGACCATCTTTAGATGAGGCAACTATAGGGATTTTTTTCTTTTTATTAATCTTTCTTTTCTAAAAACCTCTGCAATAGCAGGTAATTCTTTAAGAATTATGACTTTTCATAAAGCCACACATATATGAACAACTAATTTATAACAAAGAAGCCAAGAGCCTGCAGTGGAGCCAGGAAAGTTTTTTCAATAAATGGTGTTGGAAAAAATGAACAGTTACATGCAAAAGAATGAAGCCATAACACCACACACAACAATTAACTCAAAGTGGATTAAAGACTTGGATGGAGACCAGAAAAGATGAAATACACTAAAAAGAAAAAAAACAAACAAACAAACACATAAGTGATATACTCCTTGACATCATCTTTAGAGTTGTGTTCAGAGATGCAGTTCTAATGACAAAGGAAACAGAAGCAAGAATAGACATAGGGCCACAATAAACAAAGAATTGACTATTAAGTCCATGTTTTGTCTGTTTGTTTGCTAGTTTGTTTTTGCCACCTGGGTTACTGCTGGGGCTCAGTGCCTGCTCTAAGAATCCTCTGCTCCCAGCGACTGATTTTCTTTTCTTTTCTTTTTCTCCCTTCCTTCCTTCCTTCCTTCCTTCCTTCCTTCCTTCCTTCCTTCTTTCCTTCTTTCCTTCCTTCCTCCCTCCCCCCTCCTTCCTTCCTTTCCTTCTGTTTTTTTCTTTCCTTTCTTCTTTCCTTCTATCTTTATTTGAAAGAACAGAAAGAAATTGAGAGGAAAAGGGTAATAGAGAGGGGGAGAGAAAGATAGATACCTACAGACCTCTGTCATTGCTCATGAAGCCTCCCTCCTGCAGGTGGAGAGCGGAGGCTGGAACCCATGTCCTTGCAATGATGATATGTGTGTTCACCTGGGTGCCCCACCACCTGCCCCCTAATATTAAGTCCAATTTATACATTGTTTAAGTTTTCAAAGGACAGCTATGAATGGTTTCACTTATATGGAATATAGAAAATTGAATATACAAATGTAAAAACAAAATATCAACCTATTTTCAAAATTGTAGGAGAACTATAGTGGTTATCTCTGGACATGGGGGTGGGGATGCAGTTTTTTGGTAATGGGAGTGCTGAAAATAAACAAACAAACAGAAAAAAATGCTAAAAAAATATCTAGACAAACTGCCTCTCAGAATTTATGGTGGTTATGGAGAGCAAGGGGAGGATATAGAACACTAATAATAAAAACATAAAATTAATAAAATTAATAGTACCTCCCCCCCAAAAAATAAAGGATTTAAGTTTTTCAGTGAAATATTCTTTAGTTTCAAACTAGAAATCACTAAGAAAACAGGATTCATTCAGTATTAATATTTACCAGAAAACCTTGCACTGATACTTTGTTCAATAAGAACTAAGTTATATATATATATATATATATATATGAAATAAAATAATAAGAAAAATAGTGTGTATTTTGAGATTTTCATCAGTAGTATTGAACTTAATGTTCTTTTTCCTTCTTTGTGACCTAGGAGCTGTGAGGGAAGAAATATCAGATACAGAACATGCAGTAATGTGGTAAGTATTGAGGCTCTGTGATTGTGATAATGTGGTTTAAGTGTTCAGTGGTGTTAAACAGTTTAATGTATCCTGAGCAAAATCATTCAAATCAATTACTATTTCATTAAAAATTGTTAATTCAATACTATACACATTATGGAGCATCAAAATAGATATTTAATGTTCCTTGATACAAACTTTTAAACATTTGACTTCACTGAAACTAATTAGAACATTTTAAGACAAGGATACTCTGCATTTTTTTTTATCTGTTTTCTAAATTTTCACATGTATGTCCCTTAAGAAGAGTAAGAAAGAATGGTAAGGAAGACCATTTATAGTCTCATGAAATAAAAATTAGCTAATCAAATTCAGACTTGAGAAATGCATTCATTCATTCAACAGATACTATTTAGTGCCAACTATGTGTGGGGCACTCCATTAATAACATGATAGGTAACCTGTGGTTAGTGTCAAAACACATGAAATATGGGGAGAGAAAAGACAAATGTGCACTTAACCACATCCTAGGCGAAACTATGACAAATACTGTAAGGACAGAGTTCTTCTTGGATTAAGAACAGAAACATCTGAAATGTCTTTAAGAATGGGGGGTTGGGGAGTCGGGCTGTAGCGCAGCGGGTTAAGCGCAGGTGGCGCAAAACACAAGGACCGGCATAAGGATCCCCGTTCGAACCCCGGCTCCCCACCTGCAGGGGAGTCGCTTCACAGGCGGTGAAGCAGGTCTGCAGGTGTCTATCTTTCTCTCCTCCTCTCTGTCTTCCCCTCCTCTCTCCATTTCTCTCTGTCCTATCCAACAATGACAACAACAATAATAACTACAACAATAAAACAACAAGGGCAACAAAAGGGAATAAATAAATAAAATAAATATTAAAAAAAAGAATGGGGGGTTGACATAGATTGAAAGCACTACACAGACTCTGTCTGGTTCACATTGGGCAATCAGTTGAGGAGAAATAATTAACAACATTGAAAACAAGAATATTTATTTTTGCTGCGAAGGTTATTGCTAGGACTTCATGCCTGCTTGAGTCTACCACATCTGGTGGCCATTTATTTTGCTTTTAGATAGAAGATGAGAGAAACAGAGAAGGGAAATAGGGAGAAAGACAGAGAGAAAAGGGGAGACATCACAGCACTTTTCTACTGCTCCTGGAGTGCCCTCCCTACTCCTTCTCCTCCCACGCCCCATATTTTCATGTGGCAGAAGCTCAAACCTGGGTATTTGAGCATGGTTAAGTGTGGGCTTTTCTGGGCAAAACACCTCCTGACCCAAATAGACAGGAATTTTAAGTTGTGTTTTAAACATAAATTTGGGTAGGATTGTGCCTAGCAGCATGGAAGAATAGAAATTGAACATATATATTAATTTATTGACTTCTGGGATGTCACTAGAGGTTTTGGAGTAAAAGTATGGTATTGTAGATTTTATTTTAGAAATACCATTTTTTAAAATTATTTATAAAAAGGAAGCACTGACAAAAAACATAGGATAAGAGGGATACAACTTCACACAATTCCCACCACCAGAACTCTGTATCCCATCCCCTCCCTTGATAGCTTTCCTATTCTTTAACCCTCTGGGAATATGGACCCAGGGTCATTATAGGGTGCAGAAGGTGGAAGGTCTGGTTTCTGTAATTGCTTCTCTGTTGAACATGGGTGTTGACAGGTCGATCCATACTCCCAGCCTGTCCCTTTCTTTCCCTAGTGGGGCAGAGCTCTGGGGAGGCAAGGCTCCAGGACACATTGGTGGGATTGTCTGTCCAGGGAAGTCTGGTCGGCATCATGGTAGCATTTGGAACCTGGTGGCTGAAAAAAGAGTTAACATAGAAAGCCAAACAAATTGTTGACTTATCATGAATCTAAAAGCCGAAATAGTGCAGATGAAGATTTGGGGGTCTCCATTTTGTAGATAGTTAGTAGGCCTATTTTAGTTATATTCCAAAAGGCCCATGACTGTACTAGCTTTTTTTTTTTTCTTTTTTCTGAGCCTGACATCTGATATACAGGTAGATCCAAGTTATTGTCCAGGGAGATGATGTCATGGCTGGAAAAAGGCCTAGAAAGCTGGATCAGGGAAGAGAGTAGCTCCCAAATATGGGAAAAGTGTAAAAATATTGTTGACTGTAAACCCCTTCGATTTGATGTGATCTGGAGCCCATATTCAGTTTAGGAACCTATGTGACTTCTGCATACCTGTAGATCTGAGCTCACATTCTATGGTCATGAGTAGGAATGTTCCAAGCTGTTCCAATTTCAGGAACCAAATTTTATAGAAATGAGAGATACACTGGCATTGAAAATGAATAGGGTAGGCACAGAGGAGATAATTTAATGGTTACTTAATGATTATACAAAGAGACTCATGCCTGAGGCTCCAAATCCCATGGTTCAATCCCTCCCCTTTACAATAAGCCAGAGCAGACCAATGCTCTGGGAAAATAACATAGGAGGAGGGAGGGAGGGTGGAAAAGGGGGTGGGGGACTGGGAACAAAAGTACGGCTTAAACTAAAAAGTAATAGTTACAAGAAAGACCAAAATTAAGGTTAAATCTAAATTTGAGTAATAGGTAGAAGTGGAAATAAAACAGAATTATGCATATTTAGGGTTCTTAGTTAATAGTACTTATTTAAAGACCCTGATATTAGAAAAGAATATTTGCATGATTGGCACTTTCTTTATTCCAGTTTAGATGCAATCTGCTCAAGGAGGCTTCCTTGACAACTTATCTAATATGAACATCCTACTGCCCAGCTGCATACCTCAAAATAGTCAATCATATCTAACTTTCTCTAAAGCACTTATCTTTACTAAAAATGTGTCTTATTCCATTACCTGTTTGTTTTCTGTTTCCCTGCTGTGGAATGTAAACTCCATAGGATAGAATCCTCATTCACTGTGGTCACCTCTTTTATTCCCAGTACAGAAGTGTTGACTTATAAGTATAGTAGATATTTGCTGAATATAAAATGTGTCTCCAGGCTTTTGCAAGAATGAAACAAATATTATTATCAGAAGTAAGGAAATTAGAAGAAGATTTCAAAAAATTAAATAACAAATAGTACCTGCCCCATAAAATATAAATTTTATTTATTTAATTTAGACACCACTGACTTTGGCATGTCTAATGAGATTATTGATGCTAAATTCAACTAAACAGTGATGTTATAACTTAGTTCTATCAGTCATGAGATTCAATGAAGTAAATTTGATTTGATCAAAGAGATAGTCATAAAAAACACAGCAAAGTAAATACAGAATTTGAATATGTATAGAGATTTCCTGGGTTGAATAAGTGGAACTGTTATCAGAAAATGACTATCTCTTGACCTCTTGTCTTTTGGGAGGGAAATATTTAAGCTGAGAGACCAGATTGCAAATAGGAAAGCTTTCTTGCAATAATGAAAATACAGATCTATTTATTACAGATAGTATACCCATAGAAACATGGAGTCAGCTTTTCCAAGGGAGAACATAGTCAGGGTTTATTAGCAAAATGGAAGAACAGACATAAGAGGGCTCAACAGATTGTTTTAAGCTGGCAAGCATCTCCAACTGTTGTATAGTATCTCTTAGGACTTTGCTGGCAATCTCTTCCACTCCTTACTTCTTCTCCCAACTCATAGGTATGGATATTTGGTGGCCTCCTTTGTGCATATGCTCTTGTTGAGTTCTGTACATGTTCAAAGGTTGGGGAAATCTCTTGGTTCTTGTCTTTCTCCTTTTCAGAGATATTAGCTTTGAGGTCCCTGTTCTGACTTGGTAGTGTATGTCTTAGGGGAGAGCTTATGGGTAGGGAGCAAGTTAGACACAGATTACATTAATCTTGGGATTTTTTACTTAAGCCTCCCTCTTTTCACTTCCTGCCTGCCTGCCTATCCGTCTTCAACAGAATGATGAAAGAAGGGAGTCTCGGAACTTTAGTAAATGTATTTGTTCATTAGAAAGATAATACAGTCATATAAGCCATTAAATACATAAAAAAGAAAAGAAAAGAGAATTCTGGATGATGATGTATATAATAAGTACTGTTAAAAGAGTAAGATCTGGGGGTGGGGAAGCCAATGAGGAATGTACTAGGAATTAACTAATAAGATCATACGGGATAGATATATTAATGAGGAAATTGAATCAAATATGGATAAGATATTATTTTCTCTTTTACCCACTTTATTGAGGATAGGCTAGTATAAAGGATTTGCTATCACATGAAGGTTATCTGTCTGTGACATCTGCTACCCCATTGATTGCTAGGGTTGATTCAGCTGATCTGGTTGGCTAGGTGGGTGTTCCCTTCCTCCCTCACTGCTTCATGTGTGTCTCTCCCAACTTCCTTGGAATAGAAATGGACAGACAGATCTTTGGTTGAGGGTAGTTGAGCTCCCCTGCTAGAGCCTTCCCAAGAAGCTCACATCTTCCCAAAAAAGGTGCTCACTTACCACCAATTCTCACCCATGACCTCACCCACCACCCAATTGTTCCCTTCTTTTTTTAAAATACATTTTTAAATTTTAATATTAATTCATTAATTTTCCCTTTTGTTGCCTTTGTTTTTCATTGTTGTTGTAGTTGTTGTTATTGATGCCATCGTTGTTGGATAGGGCAAGGGTGGATATGGTAGCTTGTGGTGTTCTTAAATGGTTTATAAAGTTTTCGTTGTTCGACTGCAATCATTTGTTATTTTTTAAATGTAAAATTCAAGTTGGAAAATGATATTTCCTTTTCGCCTAGAATTTGGAGCAGTTCAAAAGTGATAGGTGAAGATTTACAGTCTCCTGAACAGTGGTTGAAGCAACTAAAAATACTAGAGTGGGTATAGCTCAGTGGTCGAGCATTTGACTGCAGTTAAAAATGCTTTCAGTGCATGAAGACAAAACAGCATTCATTCATTCCTCCTCAAAAATTAGTTTTCACAATTATCCTAGTCAAACAAAAGACTTCTCCTGTAGCTCTCATTCTATGAGAATAAACCCATTGTAGAAATATCCATAAATAAATTATTTGATAGAAAAATAAATATCAAGTAGTGACCAGGAGTCTGCAGATTAAAGGATTGGTGGATACTTCAGATTAAATGATCAGGAAAGCCCACTTGAAGTATGGTGTTTGATGGACAGAGTGGTGGCACATCTGGTTGAGTACATGTTACTATGAAGTACTCAGGTTCAAGCTCCCAGTTGCCATCTTCAGGGCAGAAGTCTCAGGAACAGTGAAACAGTACTGTGGATGTCTCTTTTTAATTTTTCCTGCCCCTTCTATCTTCTCCTTCCATCTCATTTTATCTGTCTCCATCCAATTAAAAACATAGTGTTTTTTAAAGAATGTTTGAATAACACTAGAGAAACAACTTTGTGATTTTTTTCTTTCTCTTCTTTTACCTCCAGGGTTATTGCTGGGCCTTGATGCTGCCACTGTGAGTTCATCACTCCCAGTGGCCATTTTTTCCTTTAATTTTTTTCCTAATTTTTTTATTAGCTAGAACAGAGGGACATTGAGAGAGGATGGGGAGATAGTAGAGGGAGAGAGGCATGAAACAAATCCTCTACAAGTAGGGAGTGGGGGCTTGAACCCAAGTCCTTGGATCCTCTGCAGGTAGGGAGTGGAGGCTTGAACCCATGTCCTTGTGCTGGGTAATATGTGCGCATAACTGGGTGTGCCACTGCCCAGCCTCAACTTTGTGAATATTTTTTATAGATTCAATAATGACTGACAAGATTGTAGAATAAGAGGGATGCAATTCTTTTTTTTAATTAGAGAATGTGCATACATTTATTTTTTATTCTTATTTTTTAAACATTTTTAAATTTTACTTATTTATTTATTTATTTTAAAAAGGAGACATTAACAAAACCATAGGATAGGAGGGGTACAACTCCACACAATTCCCACCACCAGATCTCTATATCCCATCCCGCCCCTGATAGCTTTCCCATTCTTTATCCCTCTGGGAGTATGGACCCAACATCATTGTGGGTGGCAGAAGGTGGAAGGTCTGGCTTCTGTAGTTGTTTCCCCACTGAACATGGACATTGACTGGTCCCAGTCTGCCTCTCTCTTTTCCTAGTAGGGTGGGCCTCTGGGAAGTGGAGCTCCAGGACACATTGGCGGGGTCCTCTGTCCAAGGAAGTCTGGTTGGCATCATGCTGGCATCAGGAACCTGGTGACTGAAAAGAGAGTTAACATACAAAGCCAAATAAATTATTGAACAATTATGGACCTAAAGGCTGGAATAGTGTAGATGAATTGTTGAGGGGTACTCACTGCAGACTATTGTGTACTTTTGCATTTCAGGTATATATTTTTCCCTAGTTTATGGATAAATGTGACCATATGCTCTATCTCAGGGGACCTGGTCTATATCTAGGTTTTGGGATTTTGTTAGGAAGTGAACCACCTGGAATGGAATTAGAGTATACTATGAAAGGAAAGATCTCACCCGAGTAATGAAGCTGAAGGGTTGTCATTCCACACCTGAAGTCTCTAGACACAGTCTGAAGTGAAACATGCTGAGGTGGCACTCGTTGCGTTGATAAGGTTGTGATAGGTGGATGCAATATTATTTGATATGAATTTAGAGAAGCATGCAGGAAAATGACCTCCACCCTAAGGTTCCAGGACTGGGAAAGAGGGGTAAAATTATACAGTTCCCACCACCAGAGTTCTGCATCCCATTCCCTCCATTGGAAGTTTCCCTATTCTTTATCTCTTTGGGAGTATGGACCCAGGCTCATTATGGGGTTCAGAAGGTGGTGGGAGGCCTGGCTTCTGTAATTGCTTCACAGCCTGTTTCTATCTTTCCATAGTGGGGTAGGGCTCTGTGAAGGTAGAGTTTCAAGACACATTGGTGCGGTCCTCTGCCCAGGGATGTTAGGATGTGCAACTTGGTGGTTAAGAAACATTAAGATATAAAGCAGGAAAAAAAGTTTATTAACCAGAAACCTAAAGGTAAGAATATAGCAGATAAGATTTGGGGTTTTCATGTTGGAAAAAGCTATAAAGTCTATTTTAGCTTTACTCCAAGGGGCCCATGACTACTAATTTTTGCCTGAACCCAACAGCTAATGTGCAGGTGGGCTAGTGGTATTGTCTGGGGAGATGGTGTCAGAGTTGGTAATAGGACTAGAAAGCTGGACCAGGGTAGAGAGTAGCTTCCAAATATAGGAAAAGTATATAAATACCATTAATTATTGACCACATAGATTTGATCTGGAGCCCATGTTTTTTTAGTCATATTCAGCATAGGAACCTGTGTAACTTTGTGAATAGTAAAGGAAGAATTCTCAGCTATTATGAACAATTTATGTAAAGGCTAAGAAAGTTCAAGGAAAGATAACAGCTCAGTATATCAAGAGTTTGGTGTGCAAGGGAAAGAATATTTGACAATTTAAAAACAGAGCTAGAGGTAAACCAAAGTTATACCATGTGACACATCATAAAATGTTTAGATTATATTTTTAAATATGAAAGAAAACTCCTGGGGATTTTTTTAATTTATTTTTTATTTAAGAAAGGATAAATTAACAAAACCATAGGGTAGGAGGGGTACAACACCACACAGTTCCCACCACCCAATCTCCAATCCCATCCCCTCCCCTGATAGCTTTCCCATTCTCTATCCCTCTGGGAGCATGGACCCAGGGTCACTATGGGATGCAGAAGGTGGAAGGTCTGGCTTCTGTAATTGCTTTCCCGCTGAACATGGGCATTGACTGGTCGATCCATACTCCCAGTCTGCCTCTCTCTTTCCCTAGTAGGGTGGGTCTTAGGGGAAGCGGAGCTCCAGGACACATTGGTGGGGTCTTCAGTCCAGGGAAGCCTGGCTGGCATCCTGATGACATCTGGAACTTGGTGGCTGAAAAGAGAGTTAACATACAAAGCCAAACAAATTGTTGAGCAATCATGGACCCAAAGCTTGGAATAGTGGAGAGGAAGTGTTGGGGGGGGGGGTACTCATTGCAAACTCTAGTGTATTTCTGCTTTCAGGTATATATTTTGCAGTAGTTTATGGATATGTGTGAATGTATGCTCTCTCACACAGAACCTGGTCTATATCTAGGTTTTGGGACTTTGTTAGAAAATGAACCATCTGGGATGGAATTAGAGGATACTATGAAAGGAAAGGTCTCACCCGAGTAATGAAGCTGAAGGGTTGTCATTCTCTGGACACAGTCTGAGCTGAAGTATGTTGAGGTGGCAATTGTTGCGTTGATTAGGTTGCGATCAGCAGATGCAATCTTATTTGATATGGATTGGGAGAGGCATGCGGGAAAGTGGGCCCTATCCTAAGGTTCTAGGACTGGGGGAAATATAGGCTCTATAGTGGAGATGTGAGGTTCCTGCTGTCTTAGGGTTCAAAAAGACAATGGATAGTTAATGCTATCATCACATTATTTGGTAATTGGGTTAACTTTGAAAAGTCCTTTTGTTAGGGTTTGCTGTATAGTATCCAGTTTCTTGTATGTAGCTGTGCCATTGGTTGCTTCTGATCTACTTGGTCTAAGCTTTTGAGAGTGTCCGCATATCAAATACAAAGCCTATATATTAAAAAGACTCAGTCTGTGTTTTAAAAACTTCGAGACATACAATTAATTTTCCTCCTCTCATATTAATCAACTAGTGATTTATATGACTACACTTTACTAGGAGTGTACATAAACACCATTCCCACCACCAAAAGACTGTGTCCCATCCCACCCACCCACCCCTACCCCCCACCGGCCCAGGAAGCCACATGTCCACCCTCCCCCTCACCACAGGGTTTTTACTTTGGTGCCCTACTTTCAATTTAGTCAGATCCTGCTTTTAGTTTCCCTTTCAGATCTTCTTCCTTAACTTCTGTTGATGAGTGGGATCATCCCATACTCATCTTTATCTTTCTGACTTAGCTCATTTAACATAATTCCTTCTAGCTCTGTCCAAGATGTGTCAGAGAAGGTGGGTCCATTGTTCTTGATAGCTGTAAAGTATTCCATTGTGTATATATACCACAGCTTTCTCAGCCACTCATCTGTTGTTGGGCACCTGGGTTGCTTCCAGGTTTTAGCTATTATGAATTGCGCTGCTATGAGCATAGGAGTACACACCTCTTTTTGGTTGGGTACAAGGCTCTCTTCCTCTCTCCCTCTCTGTCTTCCTCTTCCCTCTCAATTTCTGTTTGCCCTATCAAATAAAAGAAAGAATAAAAAGAAAAGTAAAAAAGAAATATATCCACCAAGAGCATCAGATTCATTGTACAGGCACTGAAACTCAATGGTAACCCTTGTGGAAATTAAAAAAAAATAAAATACGTTTAAAGATAAAAACTATGACACTATTTGAATTAGGTATATATGAAAGAAACCTCCAAACAACAGTGGCTTGAGCACATAAAAGATGTACTCGCAACACATTATATTGCACAAGAACCCAGGTTCAAACCCATGGTTCCCATCTGCAGGGGAAAGCTCCAGAAGTGTTAAAACAGTGCTGCAGGTATCTTCTGTCTCTTTCCCTGCCATAGCATATAGTAATTCCCACTTTTATTTTGTTAATAACAACTTAATCACACTGTCAAGACAAAATGTATTATTTAAACTGGACAAACTAACACTCCCACTTCCCCCAAATGACACTAAAGTCTGTTGCTGAGAAAAGTAAGGGAATTAGATATTGGGTAGCAAACCAGTGATCTCAGCTATATAGAGTTATGATGGCAGAACCATAGAGCAACAAAAGTGTGAACTCTGAAATGTTGAAAAGTTGCATGCTTCTTTTTTGTATTCAAGGAGACACTTTATCTGGGCATTTGTATAGCAAATAGTAGTTCAAGAATTAGAAAACTAAGGAGAATAAGAATTGTACTTCAGGTTGCAGAAGATAAGTCTAGCCATAGAATTTCTCTAGAGACAGATAGAAAGGGGGGAAGGGGCAGTTCAGCAAGCAGAGATGCCAGGCTAGAAGGCTAGTGGCGAGAGAGAGAGAGAGAGAGAGAGAGAGAGAGGGTGATTAAGAGAACAAATGGCCAGTTAGACTACTGTGGCACTGGAGGGAATATCTGGAATGTTTTGGATAAAGAACAGCTTTCCCTAAGCCATTTTGTTTCATCCTCAATTTGTTAACCTCTGCTCTTAGAGTCTCCAGTACTGTTACTATGGAATGTCTTATGTGTGGTATTCCAACAAGAGACAAAGGCAGCAGCTATTATGGATGAAAGGAGGGGATGATGCTGGGCAAGTTTATAACTTTTGGCAACCTTAGTTTTTGCACCAAAACAATGAGAAGATTGAAACAAGTGATCCAAAAAGTCTCTTGCAGCACTAAAATTCTTAAGGCTTCAAAAGTATTCTGTCTGGGCTCTTCTGGATTTGGATCTGAATTGAGACTAATGAAGATATCTGTGTTGGTTCAGTGGCTGGCAGCACTTCAGGGAAAGGATTTATAGTCCATAATAATGTACAGTCAAAGCAAAGAGAGCTGATGTGGATCATAGAAGTAGAGTCTCCATCCTTGCTATTGACTTTGACCATCCATTTTAACCAGTAATTCTCATCACCAAGGTCATAAGATTCATGGCTTGCATAGAGTCCTTTCATTGATTTATTAATAGTCAATATAAAGTAAATTCCCATTTGATCCATTTGTCCATTTTTTTTGCATGACCTTTGTACTGCATAAAATCAGGGCACATTTGATGCTTAGTGTCAAGAGTCAAATAATACCATATGGAAGGAATGAATATTCTCCTACAGGCCTTCCCTAGTCAAAAATGGAAGAAGAAAAACCTCTTGGAACAACATTCAGGCCAGTGGAATACTCCTGTAACCTAGATAAATGTTGTAGTAAAGAATAACAAACTTAGGAGTCAGTCAGTGAGTTTGCATGCTGGGTCACTTTCCAGGAAGGAGGAATGACTAAGGTAGGAAGTTAACTTTCTCATAATCAAATTCTTATTTTAGTATCTGAAAATAAGTCATTGTGCTACTAGTCAGAATCACTCGTTTGTTCACTTATTTATTCTTTTTTAATTGTGCATTTATCTAATCATGATTTATTGAATACCTAATTCTTATTCTGCATGAAGGATATTAGGAGTTGCTGCTATGGATAAAAAGATAGGGTACCTGTCTTTGTGTTTATCTTAATTCTAGTTTAAAATAACAAATGCCAAATCACATAATTAATTAAAATGTGATAGACACTAACAGCATGAAGGTAAACTCAAGGTGTTAAGAGGCCCCAGAATGACCGAGTCTGACATCAAGTGCATAGCATGACATGCCTAAATGCTGCTTGCTACTGAAACCGCACACAGGTCTACAAGAAGCTCTGAGGACTGTTGTATGCTTTACATTGGGTTCTAGTTCTCCCCCGCCAAGAGAATTGGATCAGTCCTGTTAGTTTCATGGCCCGCTTGGCCCCGCCCCAAGGGACCCCGCGAGAGTTCCAGAGTTCAGAGGGTTCCAGAGTTGCAGAGTGAGAGAGAGTGCTTGCGCCACCGCAAAGGGACAGCAGAGTTCTGTTTGGTGATTAGTTTGTCTTAGTTTATGAATCGTTGTTCCTGAATAAAGAAATACAGCTTCCCTGCCCAGCTGTTGTCTCCGCGTCTCTGTTACCCGCCCGTGAAGCTAGCCCGGCCAGCTAGAGCCTACGAATTTTTAACAACAAATGGCGCCCAACCGGAGAAGAGAGCGGACGTCCAGAGCAAAGGGGTACACAAATCTTTATTATAGGATGGGGGGGGGGTTGGTTCAGACCACGTGGAGCCAGCCGGCAATGGCCGTCCCCACTACCTGACCACGGGGGAGAGCAGGGAGCGAGACCTCAGAGAGGGAGAGCTGAGAGCCCAGAGAGAGGGGGGGGTGAGGGGGCTTTTTATTGAGCGACAACCAGGGATGTAGGGCCAGGATTGGTTGAAGGGGGCAATGCTAGGATTTCACGGGCCTAGTAAAACCTGGGGGCGGAGACTGCATCAGAATAACTCAGCAACAAGGACAACCACAAGATATCTTAAATATGTAGAGGAAACACAGCAATACATGACATCTGTTGGACTATGTAAACTTCTACATCATGCTATTTTCTTTTCTCTGGCATCTTCACAAAATTGAGTTAAAATAAAACAGTACTTCAGATAGACCAGTGTAGGACAGGAACTGAAAATGGCATTATTTAATCTGACTTTAGACTTTGAGAAGTTGTGTAGTGCAAAACAGGTATATCTCTACCTCACTAGTAAGAAAGTGTGGCTATTTATGGATGAACTAGAGTTCTATTTTAAGTGTATTCTTTTTTTTTTTGAAGTGGTAACTAAATTATTGGAACATAAATGCCTACTAAATTGTTTCAATCTAATTCCTTTTTTTTTTTTTGTCATCACCACTGAATTTTCAGACAGAAAGATAGAGATAGAAGTAAAGATGGCATAGCATCAGAACTTCTCCCAGTGTGGTGGAAACCAGACTTTAACCTGAGTCTAAGCAGATCTCACCAGCCCTAGACCTAACTATTTAATAAACAAAAATGCTATGTGCTTCTTTTGGTTCAGGGATTCCATAAAAATTCCCAAGACTAGTAGTAAATAAAATACCTGATAACGTCGATCAAACAGTAAGCATTGTACACATATAAAGAACAGAATAACATGAAAAAAAGATGATACTTGATCTTGGCTTTTAATTGATAATGGAAATTCTTTGAGGCTACAATGAAAGAATTTTTGAAACATATGAATGGAATTAATTCAACATTTCCAATTGTGGCCTTATTTATGTCAGGCACTGTTTCTACTACTTGGGATATAGTTATGACTGAGAAAGGCAAAGTACTTGCTCTAAGAAAGCTTATATTCTAAAGAGAGAAAATAGGTGGGAAAAAAGTAAATAAAGAAAGCATAGCACTTTCAGATAGTGAAATATTCTAAAGGAACTTAAGTAGGATAATTAGGCATAGATAGTGACATTGTAGGGGCAGGGGGAGGTAACCTGCTTTATGTGGAACAATTAGGAAGTTCTTTCTGAGGTGTCACTGAGGCCCAATTAAATATGTGTTAAGGCTGAATCCTGAAGCAGCTCAACTTATTTTAGGTCTGAGAAGCTTATTTAGGGAGACACAATATGTTGTGGGAAAAGATATTTATCTGTGCTGAAGAATCTCAAATCATCCACAAATGTTATTTTTTGAGGGTGTTCTTGTCCTCTCATAAGGGGGGAAGGCATTGTTTGGAAGAGCAGAAGGCTGACAGAAAGCTGACTTGCTATACCCAAATCTTTCTGAGCAATTTCTTTTCTCCCAGACCCAAAGCCAGTCTATCTCAGAATGAATTATGTGCAAGGCAGTAGAGGGATTTCTTGACCTCATGTAGCAAGTGGTGAAGAAATTCTGTGAAGAACATTGATGTTTTCTTAATAAATGTTCAATCCCCCTACCAACTACAGAGGGCTTCCAGGGGGCACTCTGGGTATCCTGGTGGCTCTCCCTTAGGCTGACTCAATTGTCTCCAGCAGTGGACCAAAGAAATGGGCTTCTGGCCAGACCTATCCATGCTTCTCTTTATTGACCCATCCAACTGAAAAAGCAGGATTTTTTCTTATACTGTAATCTTCACCGAGAAGAAGAGTGATCTCATTTTAAAGTCTGGTAGGATATGTCTTTTCCAAAAGTAACTTTATTAGATCTTTATTTGTACATTAATACAGCAAAATTGGGCTCAGGCTCACTTGTCCTTTAGATTCCACATACGTTTTGCATTTGGGCGGCCTCTCAGAGATTATGAAGAAGTATGGGTAGAAGAAGGGAAGAGTGATTTAAAGGACACTTCTTCATTTTCCAACCCCATTAATAGTGGGGATTGAAAGCACATTGTGTAGTGGAGAACACGTAAGCATTTCTGTGACCTGGTATTACCATTTACTAAATTGTGTGCTTTTGAATGAAATTTACCAATGTCTCTCAATCTCAGCCTTGTTTTTTAAAACCTGTTCAGGTACCCTCCTAACATATTGACATATAATACCTATTAATGTATTTGATGCTTGTTGTAATTTAAAAATTATAGGAGGTGGGCTGGTTAGGCAAATTATGGCATGCCAATATCATGAAACACTATATAATCATCAAAAAGGAACTCTCTTTATTACTTATAGAGTTACAATACATAGTTAAGTATGTATGGGAAAACAAACTATATAGTAATATCATTGATACATTCTCATAGTTTTAAAATAACTACACTGAAGTTTGCTAGACTATGCGAAGCATCCTAAGTTTTAAGAATACACATCGCATCAGTCACAGAGAGTATGCAATGCAGAAAGATATTTTTAAGTGAGAAAGGGGTTGCTTTGCTGTTCTTTACTAGAGTAGAGAGAGAATGGGGGTTTAGTTGAAATCTTTTAGGAGTCATTGAGTCTAGTTTTTATTTTTGCCATTTTAGAACACCATGTCATAGGGTCCTTTGGAGACTTACATCAGAAATTGAACTACCTAGAGCTTATATTGGTGCCCAGCATAATACTGTTGACTCCTTTTCTTCAGTTTCCTCCTTTCTGCGGCAAAGTCCCCTTTCCAGAAGAATACACTGTATTTTGAAAGTGAAAACTAGCCCACTTTGCATTTCTGAACATTAGCCTGGCGGATAGGATCATGGAAAACTCCCCATCATTTTGCTGAGTAACAGGTTGCAGGTGTTCTAGACTGAGAACATTGGACATCATCCCTGGCAGATCTATGGACTTATATTTCCCCTTCCTTTGGACAAAAGATAGGAAAACAAGTTTGTTTGTTTGTTTGTTTTTTGTTTTTTTTCCACAATGCCCAGTCTGTAGGTTGGACAGTTAAATCTCTGGCAACTATAAAGCTTGACTTTTTGGCCAGACAAATACTTGGTTGGAAGTGCTGCTTATTCTCAGAATTATACCCCAAGGGGACCAATCAATATCTCCTATAATCAGTCTAATTTATCACAAAGCTAGAAAAATGTAAAATGGCAGCTTAACTACTTGTAGAGTTTTGGGGTGTGTGTGTGTGTGTGTGTGTGTGTGTGTGTGTGTGTGTGTATGTGTGTGTGTGTTGAGAAGAGCTGCTGTTGTTGAGACCAAAGAATTTTTTTTTCTTAGGGAACACAATTTCAAAAACATACAGTTCTTTCTATTTATGCTGAAATTAGATAACAAAGGAAAATAATTTTTAGGAAGAAATAATAGATGACAATGCTGAGTTTCTCTGAGAAACAGAGTTCCCAACCAACCTATGATAGCACTAAAGTTAATTAAGTGTTGACCATTGTACAAATGGATTAATGTCTAAATGCCAGCACACAGCATGCCATGTGAGTAACTGGAAATTGATTTTGGTTCAAAACACATCTTTTCTTTTTTCTATAGTTAAACACTGAGCATTTAGAATAATGGTTGAAAATATTTGCAGCAATTACTTTGGGAAAATAACCCTCATATTTTATGACTAACTGTTTTATCATTTGTGGCATAAAGAAATAAACATTTTTTTTAATGACTCACAGATTTCTTCATTTGGTGGATCTGGTGGATATAGATCTCTCTACAATGCTTGCTGCCAGGCAGCTCGCCAAGTTTCTCTTTATCCCCAGTGAGCTGGTCCCTTCTGCTTTTCTTCTCCCCCAGGCTTTCTCTTGACTGCTATTACACACAATTCTTTTCTTTCTAAATGTTCTTTTTTTCTTTTTCTGACATGACTGTATTGTATCCCTCATAAGTCTCCATACTTTTCTTTCCCCCTTCATGTATTCTCAGCTTAATTTCTGCCTCGACTTCCTTTTCTCTGGAACTAAGAAGTCTGATATGAACACAAGACTTTTGAGCTCTGTTATTATCCCACTCTGTAATTGGGCAAGTTCCTGAGCTTCTTACAAGACATGAAGTGAAAGTGAGACTGATACTCACTTTACAGTGTTACTTTATAGTATCAGTTCACTAATGTGAATACATTAGATGCTCCATAGATATATATATTTTTTGGTTTCTTTGACCTTATTTTGATCAAGATAAGCAAGTCTTTTAATAGGTCTTCATGAAATAGCCTCCCACAGTATCCCAACAGAATTAAATATTTGCTTCCAGATCAATTCAGCTTTCTAGCTAAAGGGAATTTCACGCCTCTTAAAAATAATTATCGGGCGGGGGAGACAGCATAATGGTTATGCAAACAGACTCTCATGCCTGAGGCTCCTAAGTCCCAGGTTCAATCCCCCGCACCAACATAAGCCTGAGCTGAGCAGTGCTCTGGTGTTTCTCTCTCTCTCCTCTCTTCATCTCTCTCAAAAATAAAATTAATTAAAAAATTTTAAAAAAATAATAATTATCATATTTTTATTTTTGTTATTGAGTAGAGAGATAGAGGGAAATTGAGAGAGGAGGAGGATATAGAGGGGGGAGAGAGAGAGAAAGAGAGACAGAGACAGAGAGAGAAAGAAGAGAGAGAGACCTGCAGCCCTGCTTCAACACTCATGAAGCTTTCCCCCCTACAGGTGGGGACCAGGGGCTTAAACCTGGGTCCTTATGCATGGTAATTGTGTACTTAATGAGGTGCACCACTGTCTGGCCCAGAAATTTCACTCTTGTCCATAAATTAAGGTGTTGTGAAGAGCTTCAGTATGGGGGATTGATATCTAAGAGTAAATATATTGAAAATATGGACTTCACCTACATTACCATCATTCTGGGAATATTTAAAAGGTTAAAGGGAATTCTTTTTCTTTTTAATAGATCATAGTTTTTCTTTTCTTTTTCTTTTTTATACTTCTATATTACAGAATTGCATGTCAACAGAGGTTTGAATCCACACCATTCCCACCACCAGAGTTCTGAATCTTCACTTTCCCCACTGCAATCCACCACAGTTCCCCTAAAGTTTTAGACATGGGCCAACCATCTTCTCTACAACTATCTGTCCACATTTATACATAGTTGCCCTTTCTTTTCCTGATTCAATCCTCTCTTTCCCTCTAAGCCACTCATGACATCATAACTACCTCCATATGTCCCTCTCCTTTTGCTTCTCTCTCTCTGGGTGCTGATGGAGCTGGAGTGCAGAGTCCTCTTATCTTCATCCTATCACTTCTCAGACCCTGCTGGGAGTATGGATCAAGGTTGTTGATGGGGAACAGAAGGTAGGAGTTCTGGCTTCTGTAATTGCTTCTCCGCTGAGCATGGGCATTGACAGGTCGAGCCATACCCCCAGCCTGTTTCTGTCTTTCTCTAGTGGACCAGAGCTCTGGAGATGTGAGGGTCCAGGACATATTGGTGAGGTCATCTGCCCAGAGAAGTTGGGATGGAGTCATGGTAGTATCTGCAGCCTGGTGTCTGGGAGGTGGCATGACCTAAGTTGAGACAAGATGGTTAATGAACAGGAACCAGAAAGTAGGAACAGATAAGATAGGATTATGGATTTTAGGGTAGAAGAAAGCTAGGAGAACCATTTTAGGCATGTTCCTGGGGGCATACAACAATAGTAGTTTTGCTTGAGTTTGGTAGCTAGTCTGAGGTTGGATGAGAATATTGTCTGAGAGAATGATGTCAGAGTGGAGAAAAGGGCTAGAAAGTTGTATTAAGGAAGAGAGTAGCTCCCATTCTTATAAAAATTTTTTGTGGCTAAAATTAACTATTTATCTCCATCCACCTGTTCCAAGGTCTATATGTAAATGCATATTTATATTTAGTGCCAGAGCGTGTGTGTAACCCCTAAGTCCCTATTAGTCTGAGCTTATAGCTCATGGTCACATCTGAGGAACATTGCAGGCTGCACTCATTTCAGGGCCAGTTTTTTTCAAGTGGCAGGGTAGGATACCCCCAACCTCCCTTCAGAGACTGGGGTTATCCCTACCGTCATCGCTTTATGGTAGAGCCAAGGTTTTGAGAGGGCCCACAACATGCTGTTCCTTATGGAAGTGACCAGTGGTAGTGGAGAGAGGAACCCTTTAGAGGTCAAGGCCCATCATATGTGTATGGGAATCCAAGGATTCCCTAACTAAGACCCCAGCTGAACAGATGGTGTGATATTGACTGAATAGGCCATTATTAAGTGGGCCTTATCCAACTTTTGTAGTCTTTTCTTTATGTGATTATCTTAGATTTTCTTTCAGTTGTGATCATAGTTTTTCTAAGTCAATATCATCCATGGGGACTGGCATAAAGAATATTGACAATCTGTGATAAATGGTTTGAAAGTATTGATTATCTTTGGTAAATGGTTTTGGGATGCTAGGAGCTGGTGTTCCTGAACGTGAGAATCACATTTTCTTTCTTTTTTTTTTTTTTCTTTTTTACCTCCTCCAGGGTTATTGCTGGAACTCAGTGCCAGTACTATGAATCCACTGCTCCTGGCAGCTATTTTGTTCCCTTTTGTTGCACTTGTTATTTTTTTTATCGTTGTTGTTATTATTGTTGTTATTGATGTCATTGTTGTTGGATAGGACAGAGAAAAATGGAGAGAGGAAGGGAACACAGAGAGTGGGAGAGAAAGACAGACATCCACAGACCTGCTTCTCCGATTGTGAAGTGACCACTCCCCCACCCCACCCTCACCCCACCCCACAGGTGGTGAGCCAGGGACTTGAACCAGGATCCTTACACTGGTCCTTGTGCTTTGCACCACATGTGCTTAAACTACCGCACTAAAGCCTGACCCCTAAGAATCACATTTTCCAGGTCACATGTATAATGCTGACTGATATAAAAAAATAAAATAAAGTGCTGCAAGTTATAATAGCCTGATGATGGAAAAAGCCCTAAGTTGGGGGTGAGAGGGTTTTGAAGACACCTAATATGGTTAGATAAGAAATTGTACCCATGTGTTAACAACTGTACTGTAAACCAGGAGCCCCCAATAAAATCATACAATAAAAGTAATGAAAAATCAAAATGCTTATGTGACAGCTCTGTTCTTGTGGAGTGAGAGCTAATGTCAAGTTAATGGTTTTCTGAGGCTATTATAGGAGAAGAAAGACTTACGTGATCTACCCAGAATTTATTGCCTTCAATATTGTCTAGATTAATTGTCACATGGAAATTATCTGGGGAAAAATTTTCAGATAGACCTTTGGTAGGGGTGTGTCTTGTAATTTATTAGTGATGCCTTGTTAGTTTGATCGATATTTTAAGGAAAGAAAAATCATTCACTGCATCATCCAGTGGAGTTTAAAGGTAATTAATGGAGGGATTCTTCATTTCCAAGGGTATTGGGACTTACTAGATTATGAAAAACAAACAAAAATTAAGAATTCCATCTCCCAACTAGTTCCATAACTGGGAAAACTGTTTGAATATCTGCTTGCCATGAACTTTCTTACTGAAAATAGCTGAATCGCCTATCATATCTCAATGGTGACAAAATCATACATTATAGACTATTAGAAAGAAACTAGTGTATTTTATGTAACTGCCATGTGGCATGCCGGTCCCTGTTCAGGTGCCAATATGCCAGGCTAGCTTCGTGGGTGGGAGACAGATGACCAGGGACTCATGGCTGAGCTGGGAACGCAGTTCAATCTTTATTGATGAGCAGGAATGCAGTGCAATCTATCTAATCTCTATTCATTAGAAAATCCTGTCCTTTATATCTTCTGAGGCGGAAGTGTCAGGTCGGAAGAGGAAATACGTAGGATAGGGGATGGGGAGAAGGAAAAATCGTGCGAACCAGTGGGGATTAAATGATAGAAAACAGGATGTGACTAGGAGAGGGGGTGGAGTAGAAAAAAAAGGCTGAACTAATGGGGATTAAACCAGTGTGGGTCTCAAACAAAACAATGATTATGTAAATAGACCACAGCATCAAGCAATGCAGGGGAACCTAACGTGATGATCAAAACAGAAGGGGTCTTAGAAGTAGAATTAGAAGTAGACCAACAGTGGCAGTCCTGGTGTGAGTCCATAACTCATATACTTCTCACAGTCAACTTGAAAAGTATTGCTCTGAGTTTACTAATGAATTTATACATTTGAAGAGATGAATCATTTGATCTAGGACACACATAGGTAAAGAGTTGTCCTGATAGGTTTTTATAATGCCAACTTCTATTAATTCCTCATCAATAGAAGAATGTGTGTTGTGATCTAGACTAACTCATTTAGCAAATAACAAAGCTGAGATACAAATAGATTCATGCCCCAAACTTTTTCATATCACTTTTCATTTTCTCAGGAAAGAAATATTCAAAGAAGTCTGTTGTAACTGTTATGATTCTTTAAGGGTAAAAGTATATGAACTGCTGTAAATTTTAAATATGTAAATTGAACACAGCAAAAAAATAAAGTAAAGGTGAATCCTTGCTAAAAAAAATCCCAAACTCCCTCCCCTTTGAGCACCTCTGTCTGTCAAAAGAATTTAAATTTATTGAGATAATACACCTCCAAATCTACATTCCCCAGCCATAGGCTCTAAATTGCATAAGATGTCTTTTAGCCTCTGGTGACCAGATAGAAACTTAAAGTGGGGATTTGACAGTGACTTAGAAAGAAATTGCTATCATAGTTCTTTCCTTGGCAGAGTACCTCATGGAATGAAACCAAACACTGTACCTTCCATACATAGGTTGTTAACATGCAAATACTTGCCTGTGCTTACCCTGTCTTCTGTGAGAAAAGAAATGATAACCAGCATCAAATGTTCCTATTAGCACCAT
Source organism: Erinaceus europaeus (assembly GCF_950295315.1). Classification (NCBI taxonomy): domain Eukaryota; kingdom Metazoa; phylum Chordata; class Mammalia; order Eulipotyphla; family Erinaceidae; genus Erinaceus; species Erinaceus europaeus. The sequence continues at coordinate 53,047,828 of NC_080171.1, forward strand.
GCTATGTGGAAACTCAAGCAACACAAGACCATCATTTAGTTAGCTGACTTTGTACTGTAATATACCTAAGAATCTTAATCTCCATATATGTCTCTATGTGTGTGTGTGTGTCTCTCTCTATTGCAATTGATCTTATTTATTTTATTTTATTTATAAAAAGGAAACACTGACAGAAACCACAGGATAAGAGGGATACAACTCCACACAATTCCCACCACCAGAACTCCATATCACATCCCCTCCCTTGATAGCTTTCCTATTCTTTAACCCTCTGGGAGTATGGATCCAAGGTCACTGTGTGATGCAGAAGTTGGAAGATCTGGCTTCTGGAATTGTTTCCCTGCTCAACATGGGTGTTGACAGGTCGATCCATACTTCCAGAATGCCTCTCTCTTTCCCTAGTGGGGTGGGGTTCTGGGGAATTGCAGCTCCAGGACACATTGGTGGGGCTGTCTGTCCAGGGAAGTCTGGTTGGCATTTTAAACATCCTTTCAGAGGAAATCATTACAAGTTTATGTTGGAACTGTGCTGTGATGTACCTGGTTGAATATATACATTACAGTGCACAAGGATCTTGGTTCAAAACCCTATCCCCACCTGAATGGGAGGAAGTTTTATGAGTAGTAAAGGAGTGCTGTGGGTGTCTCTCTCTTTCCCTTTCTACCTCTCACTTCCCTCTTAATTTCTATCTCTAATAGATGTGTGTGTGTGTGTGTGTGTGTGTGTGTGTGTGTGTGTGTGTGTGTGTGTGTGTAAGTTATCTTTGAAGTTTGACTTTTTTTTCCCCATTATATTCTTACTGTAGTTGAAGCCACATGTGATTCAGTGTGCTTTTCGTTCCATGGAAGAAATCCAAAGGAAATAAAAATTTCGATCCAAATAAATCTCTATGCACCTATATTCAGAGCAGCATAATTTGTCATAGTCCAAACTTGGAAGTAACTCAGATGCCCAAGGACCGATGAGTAAATAAGAAAGATGCAATATAGATACACAATGGAATGCTACTTAACCATTAAAAATGGTGAAATTATCTTCTTTGCCTCATCTTGGATGGAACTTGAATGAATCTTATGAAGTGAGATAAAGCCAAAAATAGGACTAATATCCAGTGATTTCATTTATAGGTACAACTTATGAAACAACAGAAAAAGAAAAACACAACATGAAACTTGCACTGATTGTGGTGTTCATACCAAAGTAAAGGACTCTGGGAAGGTGGGCAGGGTAGTGGTAAAGCAGGCTTTGGTGTCCTAGTGCATGATGGTGGTAAAGGACCTGAATTAGGGATGAAAGTATTCTGCAGACCCCTATCACTGGGAGATGAGAAGTTGTACCCATATGTCAGCAACTGTACTGTAAACCCCCAATAAGATGATAAAGAAAATAAAATGTACATGACATGAAGTATACAGTATAAATTTTAGGTGCTAAGCAGTGCTAATATCACAAATTATTTTCCCCCCTACTTGGAAATAAACATATTAACAAGAGCTTAACTTCGTGGGATAAGCTAACTTTGTAGAAAATGAGGTTAGCTAGCCTAGGTAGAGAGATCAGTGTCAGAACCTTAGAAGGAGTGCTCATTCTGGAGAGAATCTGACATATTTAATCACTTTATTGGGAGAAATAATGCTTTATAAAGCAGTGGTCACATGTGTGCCATTTCTCATCCCCGGGTGCTAAGTGTCTGCACACTACTTGGTCCACCAAGTGACATCTTCTTCCACCATCATACACGGGCACCCTCCCTGACTGAGAGTCCTTGGTTCTGCTGAAATAGATCAGAATTTGTCTGTTCCACTCTGTCTTTTCCCTTTCTTTGTTTCTTATGTGAGATAAGCCAGAGGGATAGAGATGAGTACTGAATAGCTTCACTCCTGGGTGTGTCTTAAGAAACAAAGCTGAATTGGCATATTGCACCAAAGTAAAAGACTCTGGGATGGATGGGTGGGGAAAATACAGGTCCAAGAAGGATTCAGAGGACCTAGTGGGAGTTGTATTGTTATATGGGAAACTGGGGAATGTTATGCATGTACAAACTATTGTACTTACTGTTGAATGTAAAACATTAATTCCCCAATAAAAAAAAAAAGAGAGAGAGAGAGAGAGAAAAAAGAAACAAAGCTGAAAGACTTTTTAGAAAAATGACCTTTTGACTGTGGTAAGAACTTAACTAAAACTCTACCAAATTGTACATTAGTTCTGCTGTTAGGCTTTCAGTTCCTTCATGACTGCACTACTTTTTTTCTTTATTGGGGGGATTAATGGTTTACAGTAGGCAGTAATACAGCAGTTGGTTGGTACATGTGTAACATTTCTCTGTTTTCCATATAACACTCTACCTCTTGCACTCCCTGCCCACCCTCCACCCCCCATCCCCATCTAAGTCCACCTCTGCCATCACATTCCAATACTTGAACACTCCACCTCACCCTAGAATTCTTTACTTTGTTGCAATACACCAAAGCCAGTCCAGGTTCTGCCTTGTGTTTAATGGATTATTTTTAAAACTCCAGTATCCTATCTGTTTCTGCACTGTGGGGTATATAAACACATGGAGATACTCATGTAACTGTTAGACAGGGTCAGAGAGAAAGAAAGGCAGAGTGTGATCTCTCCATCTAAAAGGAAATCTACAGATAAAGATTTCAGAATGCAGTTATGAACTATAATTCCAAGAAAACCAGAAAAATTTATATTTATTCCATATAAAAATATGGGAAACAGTTTGACAAACACTTTGAAGTTCAGGGCTGGGGACACAGCATAATGGTTATACAAAAGACTCTCATCCCCAAGGCTCTGAGGTCCCAGGTTTGATCCTTAACCCCCGCCATAAGCCAGAACTGAGTAACTGAGTAGCACTCTAGCATCTCTCTCTCTCTCTCTCTCTCTCTCTCTCTCTCTCTCTCTCCCTTACCAGAGCACTGATCAGCACTGATTTCTGGTGGTGCAGGGGATTGAATTTGGGACTTCTGGAGCTTCAGGCATGAGAGTCTTTTTGCATAACCATTATGCTATCTACACCTGCTCGCTCTCTCTCAATCGAATAAATAAAATGTTAAAAAAAGATTTAAAGTTCATACATTTTCTATTATTTATTTATGAGGATTCCAATAGTAATTAATTGGCCAACTCTAAACTTGATCCTGTCATTTGCAGCCATATGCAGAATGGAGACTATTTTGAGTCACTCAATGAGCACATTCCTGGTTGAATTGGAACAAAGCAATATTTTACCTTCCAGTTTTGTATCTCAAACTGAAAACAAATGTCCCTTTGACAGTCCATTGAGTACCAAGTTTTTCACACTTTTATGCTTGTTGTTCATAATTTCGCTGTACATAAAGCTAAAGTGCTGTAGTACCTTAGTACATAAGTGCCAGGGAGCTGTGATGTGCCCTATGGGAGAAAAACATGTTAGATAAATTTCATCCAGACATGAGTTTTTGGTGCTGTTGGCTGTCAGCTCAGTGTTAATGATTCAACACACTATATTAAATGAGATGTCTTTAAATAGACTCCTATAAAATAAGGCTATCTATTGATCACTTAGCAAAACACTACAACCAGAAGCTCACAGGAATTTATGTATTTTTTTTTCCCTAATAACTGGTAGCTTAGCACTCATCAATTCAGTGTTTCAGTGTACATCATGACTATCATGAATTATGAGAATTGATTGAGAATAATAATATAAAATAATAAATTAGCACAAAAATGAGACATATTTACTACTTCTACAATGAAGTAATAGGTAAATGATTTTTTAATTTTTGTAATTACATTTATTTATTTATTTATTTATTGGATAGAGACAGCCAGAAGTTGAAAGGAAAGGGGGTGATAGAGAGGGGGAGAGAGAGAGAGAGAGACATGTGGAACCCTGCTTTCCCCCTGTAGGTGGGGATCAGGGGCTTGAACCTGGGTCCTTGTGAATTATAACATGTGTGCTCAACCATGTGTGCCACCACCTGGCCCCAATTTTTTTTGGTATTATCTTTATTCATTTATTGGATAGAGACAGCCAGAAATTGAGAGGTAAGGGGATTACAGAGATGAAGAGAAACAGAAAGACACCTGCAACACTGCTTCACCACTTGCAAAGCTTTCCTTCTGCAGGTGGGAACTTCAAGTTTAAACCCAGGTCCTTGTGCATAGTAACTTGTGCTCTTAACCAAGTGCGCCACCTCACGGCTCCAGATGAATGAATTTTTAAAAAGCAATTAGGAAAAATTTTATAAAAATAGAATACAGTGGGGGTCGGGCAGTAGCACAGTGGGTTAAATGCGTGTGGCGCAAAGCGCAAGGACCGGGGTAAGGATCCCGGTTCGAGCCCCCAGCTCCCCATCTACAGGGGAGTCACTTCACAGGCGGTGAAGCAGGTCTGCAGGTGTCTTTCTCTCCCCCTCTCTGTCTTCCCCTCCTCTCTCCATTGCTCTCTGTCCTATCCAACAATGAACGACATCAACAACAACAATAATAACCACTACAAGGATACTACAACAACAACAAGGGCAACAAAAGGGGGGGGGGAATGGCCTCCAAGAGCAGTGGATTCATGGTGTAGGCACTGAGACCCAGCAAAAACCCTGGAGGCAAATAATAATAATAATAGAATATAGTATTTATTTATTTATTTTTATTTTCTACTTATAAAAAGGAAACATTGACTAAACCATAGGATAAGAGGGGTACAACTCCACACAGTTCCCACCACCAGAACTCTGTAACCCTTCTTGATAGCTTTCCTATTCTTTAACCCTCTGGGAGTATAGATCTAAGGTCATTGTGGGTTGCAGAAGGTGGAAGGTCTGGTTTCTGTAATTGCTTTCCTGCTAAACATGGGTGTTGACAGGTAGATTCATACTCCTGGCCTGCCTCTTTCTTTCCCTAGTGGGGCAGAGCTCTGGGAAATCTTATCTCTAGGACACATTGGTGGGGTTGTCTGTCCAAGGAAGTCTGGTTGGCATCATGCTAGCATATGGAACCTGTTGATGAAAAGGGAGTTGATATACAAAGCCAAACAAATTGTTGACCAAGAATATAGTATTCAAAATCTTAATTGATAATTGAAATTTCAGACTGGGTACAAAGAGAAAATTGGAGAATTTGAAAGTAGTACTTAGAATTTACCCACTCATATTTTCATAGATAATATAAAGCTTACGGGGGGAGGAGAAAGAGAGAAAGAGAGAGAGAGAGAGAGAGAAGAATGGGAGGATATAACTTTTAGAATATTCAAGAAAGGACAAACAAGAAGAGTCCTCAGATTACCATTTCTTTTTTAATTTTAATTTTTATTATCTTTATTTATTTATTGGATACAGACAACCAGACATCAAGTGGGAAGAGAGAGAGAGACCTGCAGCACTGCTTCACCACTTGCAGAGCTTTCCCCTTGCAGGTGTGGACCAGGGGCTTGAACCTGGGTCCTCAGACTACCATTTCAATGAGAGTACAGAACAGGAAAATGAAAATGCACACTCAGTCAGAACATATTCCAACATTAGAAGTCTAGACCAACATGAAGGAAAGGTTCAGGTGCTTGGTTTCCATCTCTGTTGTTGCATAAAATAGAGGACTGATGTTCTAGTCCCTCTCTGTCTGCCTCTCTCTTTATCTCTTTCTCAATACAAAATAAATAAGTAGAATATATTAAAAGCTGTAAGAGAAGTGAAAATTACACAGAAAAAAAGAAAGACAAGGGAGTCGGGCTGTAGCGCAGCGGGTTAAGCGCAGGTGGCGCAAAGCACAAGGACCGGCATAAGGATCCCGGTTCGAACCCCGGCTCCCCACCTGCAGGGGAGTGGCTTCACAGGCGGTGAAGCAGGTCTGCAGGTGTCTATCTTTCTCTCCTCCTCTCTGCCTTCCCCTCCTCTCTCCATTTCTCTCTGTCCTATCCAACAATGACAACAACAATAATAACTACAACAATAAAACAACAAGGGCAACAAAAGGGAATAAATAAAGAAAATAAATATTAAAAAAAAAAAAAAGAAAGACAAACTAGTGGGTGACAGAAATGTTTTGGTCACAACAGAGGATAGATGGTAATGAATTAATACCTTCAAAGTGCTATAGGAAAATAACTGTCATGGCAGGACTTGGTACTCTTATCTGCCATTCAAGAGAATGTTATGATGGACAAGACCTGAGAGTTTACCACCCACATATTTGCAGTAAGGTAATTATTAGAGGATGTATTTCAGAAACAAAAGGGCGGGCCCTACAGAATGTGGGCAAAAAGGAAACAACGGTGAACCCAAAGGAGAGATAATTCCCTCTTTCCGATAATGCTCCTCTTTTCGAGTGTTTGAGAGTATTGAACTTCTCTTGAAAATAGACATGACTGTCTGAAGAGCTTTGGCCATTGAATTGTGAGTTGAAGTGGTACATATTACTCTCAGGAGGAAGCAATTAAGGACCTGTTTGGTGGTCTCTAGGCTGTTTCTTCCCTTACTATAGTGACCAGGGAGACCATGTGTTCTAAAATCTTGCTTCTTAGTGTGTTTTGGAAAACAGCAATGACAGCATCACCTGGACTTATATGAGAGCTGGAGAATCTCTGCTTCCATCCCAAGATGCAACATCAGAATCTTCAATTTAATAACATTGCCAGATGTCTCATCTATGCATTAAAGTTTGAAAAGCACTTTTTAAAAATCAAATTGTGTATCCTCTTTTTGCCTGTTTCACTTGGTTGCCACACAGAAAACAGCTGCTCTAGAGAGGCAGATACTTTATGACTAAAAAATAAGTCTGTGCTAAGCCAAAGGGATTTTGGAGATTGCATCTTCAGAATCACCTAACCTAACCTGATAGTGAAAGTCAGTGTGGTAGGCAAAATGGTTTAAAAAAGATATCCATGCCCTAATCCCTGGATCTTCTGCATGCATATTACATTACATGGCAAAAAGAATTTGCCAATCTAACTGTGGTTACAGACTTTAAAATAGGAAGAATAGCCTGGATTATTCAAGCAGTCTGATCTACCTAGTAACTTCTAGTGAACTTCCATATTGGAGGCAGAAATATATACATATACATATACATATACATATACATATACATATACATATACATATACATATACATATACATATACATATACATATACATATACATATACATATACATATATATCAAAAGAAGTCACAGAGACTCCTCACACAGGAAGACTTTCTTGCACTATTAATGAATCTGAGATGGAAGACACCATTGACAACGACCAGGCAGAGAACTCTAGGCTCCGAGTGAGCTCCAACTGACAGCCAGCAGGGAAAGAGAGACATCTGTTCAACAAGAAAATCAACGACAAAGAGTGGCCAGCCAACAACTGAAATGAACTTAGAAGCTGATACATCCCCATATCCCAGGAAAGAACTTCACTCTTCCAACACTTCGATATTGGCTTTGTGATAGAAATACTAAGCAGATAATTCAGTTGCACATCACTGTACCAGGCCTTCTAACTTACAGACTTCTGTGATATTAAGTTTATAATTTAAGCACCTAAATTTATAACCAACTTTTGACCATAACTTTGTTTTTATATGAAATTTCTGTATAGCAATATTTCCCTGTTTAGTGTTTATGAAAATTCTTGTTATATTTGAGAAGAGGATGCCAATACAAAATAAAGTAATATTTTTAGAAAATTTGAGTTGAGATATGTTGGAAATTTAAAGCATTTATTAAATAGAAATATAATCCATAGTTCTAAATTAGCGGAGGAAATATTTGACAATAGAGAGGTCATTTAATAGAAGTTTAAGAAAATAAAAAAGAGAAATAATGACTACAGAAAACATAAAGGAAGCTAGTACTTTGTTCCGACTTCACAGTGTAATAAGTAATAAGTTTTCTACAGGAATTGTTTCAATTCATATTTCTACTGGAACTGTACATGTTCTCTTTGCCCTCTGTTTCTATCAGTGTTTGTTTTTTAAATTTTTAATCTCTTTATTGGGGAATTAATGGTTTACAGTTGACAGTAATATACAATAGTTTGTACATGCATAACATTGCCCAGTTATCCACATAAGAATTCAGCCCTTACTAGGTCCTCCTCTGCCATCATGATCCAGGACCCGAGTCCCGCCCCCCCATTGCACACCCCAGAATTTTTTACTTTGGTGCTGTGTGTTTCTTATTACATAACTGCTCTACTGGCTGTGCCACCACCTGTATTATTTCCTTTCATTGCTTCCTTTGAATTTATTTTTCTGCATTCACTCTTAATTCCTCAGTGTTGATACCTAGTATATTAAGATTCATCATTTCTTATTTTCATTTGTGATTATGCTAGTTTTGTTTGTAATATTTTGCTTGTAACCCACTGTCATAGGAAGGACTTTTATTGTAATTTAGTTCTAAATTTTTGGTTATTCCCATTATGACTTTTCCAGATCTTTGCTAATCTTTGTCTCTTTTAAGTTTCAGGTTTATTTTTTAACTTTAAACTTATTAATATTAAATTTACATATACATCATTATATATAATATAATTCTAAGTTTATTAACCCCTAAATACATAGCATTTAAAAAAATCATGTTTATTAATCTCTACCAAGAGAATTGTGCTTTATTTTATTTATTTTATTTTATTTTTTTTTACATTTTTTTTAACATTCCCCAGATTCCCATTTAACAATACAACCCCCACTATTTAATTCATCATTTTTCATGGACCTGTATTCTCCCCACCCACCCACCCACCCCAGAGTCTTTTACTTTGGTGTAATACTCCAATTCCATTTCAGGTTCGACTTGTGTTTTCTTTTCTAATCTTGTTTTTCAACTTCGGCCTGAGAGTGAGATCATCCCGTATTCATCCTTCTGTTTCTGACTTATTTCACTCAACATGATTTTTTCAAGGTCCATCCAAGATCGGCTGAAAACGGTGAAGTCACCATTTTTTACAGCTGAGTAGTATTCCATTGTGTATATAGACCACAACTTGCTCAGCCACTCATCTGTTGTTGGACACCTGGGTTGCTTCCAGGTTTTGGCTATTACAAATTGTGCTTCCAAGAACATATGTGTACACAGATCTTTTTGGATGGATGTGTTGGGTTCCTTAGGATATATCCCCAGGAGGGGAATTGCAGGGTCATAGGGTAGGTCCATTTCTAGCCTTCTGAGAGTTCTCCAGACTGTTCTCCACAGAGGTTGGACCAATTGACATTCCCACCAGCAGTGCAGGAGGGTTCCTTTGACCCCACACCCTCTCCAGCATTTGCTGCTGTTACCTTTTCTGATGTATGACATTCTCACAGGAGTGAAGTGATATCTCATTGTTGTCTTGATTTGCATTTCTCTGACAATCAGAGACTTGGAGCATTTTTTCATGTGTTTCTCGGCCTTTTGGATCTCTTCTGTGGTGAATATTCTGTCCATGTCCTCCCCCCATTTTTGGATGGGGTTATTTGTTGTCTTGTTGTTGAGTCTGGCAAGCTCTTTATATATGTTGGTTATTAAACTCTTATCTGATGTATGGCATGTAAAGATCTTCTCCCATTCTATCAGGGGTCTCTTGATTTGGGTAGTGGTTTCTTTTGCTGTGAAGAAGCTTTTTAATTTGATGTAGTCCCATAGGTTTATACTTGCCTTAGTCTTCCTTGTAATTGGATTCGTTTCATTGAAAATGTCTTTAAAATTTATGCGGAAAAAAGTTCTGCCAATATTTTCCTCTAAGTATCTGATAGTTTCTGGTCTAACATCCAAGTCCTTGATCCACTTGGAATTTACTTTTGTATTTGGTGAAATACAGTGATTCAGCTTCATTCTTCTGCATGTTTCAACCCATTGTTTCCAACACCATTTGTTGAAGAGACTCTGCTTTCCCCATGTAATAGTCTGAGCCCCTTTGTCAAAGATTAGATGTCCATACGTGTGGGGCCTCATTTCTGGGCTCTCAATTCTATTCCACTGGTCAGTGTGTCTGTTCATGTTCCAGTACCAAGCGGTTTTGATGACAATGGCCCTATAATACAGTTTGAGATCTGGCAGTGTGATGCCTGCGGTTCTGTTCTTTTTTCTCAAGATTGTTTTGGCAATTCTAGGTCTTTTCTGGTTCCAGATAAACATTTGTAGCATTTTTTCTATTCTCCTAAAAAATGTGCTTGGGATCTTGATGGGGATAGCATTAAATTTGTAGATGGCTCTGGGTAATATATTCATTTTGATGATGTTAATTCTTCCAACCCATGAACATGGAATATCTTTCCACTTCTTTGTGTCTTTTTCAATTTCTTTGAGTAGTGACTCATAATTTTCAGTATACAAGTCTTTCACTTCTTTGGTTAGGTTTACTCCTAGATATTTTATAGTTTTTGTTGCTATAGAAAAAGGAACTGATTTCTGGATTTCAATTTCTTCTAACTTAGTGTTTGCATAGAGGAATGCCACTGACTTTTGAATGTTAATTTTATAGCCTGACACATTACTGTATTGCCTGATGATTTCCAAAAGCTTCTTGCTGGATTCCTTAGGTTTTTCCGTGTATACTATCATGTCATCTGCAAATAAGGAGAGTTTGACTTCTTCTCTTCCAATCTGTATGCCTTTAATTCCTTGCTCCTGCCTGATTGCTATGGCAAGAACTTCCAACACTATGTTGAATAGTAATGGTGATAGTGGGCAGCCCTGTCTAGTACCTGATCTGAGGGGAAATGCTTCCAGTTTTTCACCATTGAGTATGATGTTGGCTATAGGTTTGCTATATATAGACTCCACTATCTTCAGGAATTTTCCATCTATTCCTATTTTTTGTAGTGTTTTGATCATAAAGGGATGTTGTATTTTGTCAAAGGCTTTCTCTGCATCTATTGATATGACCATGTGGTTTTTGGTCTTGCTTTTGTTGATGTGGTGGATCACATTGATTGATTTACGTATATTAAACCAACCTTGCATGCCTGGGATAAACCCCACTTGGTCATGATGAACAATTTTTTTGATATACTGCTGTATCCGGTTGGCTAGAATTTTGTTCAATATTTTCACATCTATGTTCATCAGAGATATTGGTCTGTAGTTTTCTTTTTTGGTTGTGTCCCTGTCTGCTTTTGGTATCAGGGTGATGTTGGCTTCATAGAAGCTGGCAGGGAGTATTCCAGTGTCTTCAATCTTCTGGAAGACTTTTAAAAGTAGAGGTATTAGTTCTTCTTTGAAAGTTTTGTAGAATTCATTTGTAAAACCATCTGGTCCAGGACTTTTATTTTTGGGAAGATTTTTGATATCTGTTTCAATTTCATTAGCTGTGATGGGCCTGTTCATGTTATCCACTTCCTCTTTACTTAGTTTTGGAAGTTGGTAGGTATCTAGGAAATCATTCATTTCTTCCAGATTCTCTAGCTTGGTGGCATATAGTTGTTCATAGAAGCCTCGCATGATATGTTGAATTTCTGCAGTGTCTGTTGTGATTTCTCCTCTTTCATTTACTATCCGATTTATTTGGGTCTTCTCCCTTTTTTGTTTTGTGAGTCTGGCTAAAGGTTTGTCGATTTTATTTACTCTTTCGAAGAACCAACATTTACTTTCATTGATCTTTTGTATGGTTTTCCTATTCTCAATGTTATTTATTTCTGCCCTAACTTTAGTAATTTCTGTCCTTCTGGTTGCTTTAGGATTCCTTTGTTGTTCTTCTTCTAGGTCTTTAAGATGTGCAATCAGGCTGTTTATTTGTGCCTTTTCTTGTTTCCTAATGTGTGTTTGTATAGCTATGAACTTCCCTCTTAGGACTGCTTTAGCTGTGTCCCAAATATTTTGATAGCTTGTGTCTTCATTTTCATTGAACTCTCGAAACATTTTGATTTCTTCCTTGATTTCCTCTTTGACCCAGAAGTTGTTAAGAAGTGTACTGTTGAGCTTCCACATTTTGGGACTGTTACTAATCTTTTGTTTATTGTTAAGTGTTAGTTTAATTCCACTGTGGTCTGAGAAGATGCTTGGGATGATTTCAGTGCTCTTGAATAGGCTGATGCTGTCTTTGTGGCCTAACAAATGGTCTATCCTTGAGAATGATCCATGTGGATTTGAGTAAAATGTGTATTCCAGTTTTTTGGGATGAATGACTCTGAAAATGTCCAATAGTTCTAGTTTATCTATCTCTTCATTTAGTTCCCTTATGTCTTTACTGATTTTCTTCCTGGATGATCTGTCAAGTTGAGATAGTGGGGTGTTGAAGGACTAGAATGACCACAGAAACCCAGTAAATCACCCGTGAGTACAAACACACATGGCTGGTGACAGAGAGGAGAGAGGGGCCTAAGGAGAGATTAAGTGACTGCTAACAGTTCAACAGTTTGTCAGTGAAGACACCACCTCCAGTCTGCTCCACCAACAAGGGGACAGCTGAAGGGAGGAAAGGACTCCCCAGAGACTCACCAAGTGCAACTCTGAGTCTCCATTGCTACTACCCTCAGAATCTGGAGCAGCAACAGGGAGGGACACCAGGGTACAGAGATCTAACCGGGAAACTCAGGAGAAGACCTATACCTCGGTGGCATAGCTGAGAGGCTGTGAAAGTCTCTTTGCATAACCACTGGATTATCTCTGCCACACCCTGCTTTATCTCTTGGTCAGGAGTCAGTGATTAAGCTAAGAAGCCTATTGATAGTTTAAAAGCCCTCAAGCTCCCATAGCCTACAGGGGAAAAAAAAAAAAAAAAGGCTTTTACACCACTGAACTCCAACTCAGGGATTGAAAAAACTGTTAACTTATATAAAATGGTTAAAACAACAAGAAAAAATATTGGAGACTCGAACCAGGACAAGAGTCCAGCTAAAAGTCCTCCAGAGGGTGAAGCACAAAACAACGAGTTCAACATCCAAACATTAGCCAAGGAAATAATAACAGGAGTGAGTAAAGAATTTGAAAAAAATTGTAATCAGAAATGCAGGAACAACAAATGAGAATATGGAAGAAAATTCTAATAATCTCATGGTTATTAGAGAGCTGAAAGCTGAAATCGCTGAGCTAAGAAGGCAACTAGCTGAACAAGCTAAAACAGTAGCAGAGCAGGGCAACAAAATAGATGAACTCCAGAAAGCAGTAGAGGGCAGAGAGAATAGAATCAATGAGGCTGAAGACAGAATTAGCAAGATTGAGGATGAATTAGAGACAACTAAAAAAGAAGTAAGAGATCTCAAAAAGAGATTAAGAGATGCTGAAAACAACAACAGAGTCCTATGGGATGACTTCAAAAGAAACAATATACGCATTATTGGCTTACCAGAGGAAGAAAGAGAAGGGGAGGAAGAAAGCGTTCTCCAGGCCATAATAGCTGAAAATTTCTCTAGTCTAGACAACACCAAAGACATAAAGATTCAAGAAGCCCAGAGGGTCCCAAACAGAATTAACCCAGACCTAAAGACACCAAGACATGTCATACTTAGATTGGAAAGGAATAAGGATAAAGAAAGGATCCTCAAGGCTGCAAGAGAAAAACAAAGAGTCACCTACAAAGGAAAACCCATAAGATTAGCAGCAGACTTCTCCATACAAACACTACAGGCCAGAAGAGAATGGCAAGATATCTATCGAGTGCTCAATGAGAAAGGCTTTCAGCCAAGAATACTATATCCTGCTAGATTGTCATTCAGACTAGATGGAAGCATCAAAACCTTCTCAGACAAGCAACAGTTGAAGGAAGCAACCATCACCAAGCCTGCCCTGAAAGAAGTTCTGAAAGGTCTCCTATAAATAGTCAGACCACCACAAATAGGACATATATCAAAACACTCTAAAACTCTACAAGAATGGCGCTAAAATATCTTCAATCTTTGATATCAATAAATGTCAATGGCCTGAATTCACCTATTAAAAGACACAGAGTAGGAAGATGGATCAGAAAACACAACCCAACAATATGTTGTCTACAGGAAACTCACCTAACGCAACAAGACAAACACAGACTTAAAGTGAAAGGATGGAAAACTATCATTCAAGCCAATGGCCCACAAAAAAGGGCAGGAACAGCTATTCTCATATCTGACATGATAGACTTTAAAATAGATAAGATTAAAAAAGATAGGAATGGACACTACTTAATGCTCAGAGGATCAGTCAATCAAGAGGACTTAACAATTATTAATATCTATGCACCCAATGAGAAGCCATCTAAATACATCAAACTTCTACTGAAAGAGCTACAGCAATATATTAACAGTAACACAATCATAGTAGGGGACTTGTGCTTTATTTTAAAAAGATTTTTTTTTCATTCTATTCCTTTGAAATTTGTTGAGATTCTTTATGATCTGACATCTCCTTCAAGCTTCTTTTTGTTTTTTTGTCTGGAATATATACTTTAGAAGTTCTTTTTCTAAAAGCATATTGGAATTAAGTTCTCTTTCTCTTTTCTTATTCACATAAAATAACTGCTTTTAATCCTCTTAAAAGTTATTATTTTTGTTGTTGTTGTAGTTATTGATGTCGCTGTTGTTAGATAGGACAGAGAGAAATGGAGAGAGGAGGGGAAGACAGAAGGGGAGAGAAAGATAGACACCTGCAGACCTGCTTCGCCACCTGTGAAGCGACTCCAATGCAGGTGGGGAGCCGGGGGCTCGAACTGGGATCCTTACGCCAGTCCTTGCACTTTGCGCCATGTGCGTTTAACCCTCTGCACTATTGCCCGACTCCCCTCTTAAAAGTTATTTTTGCCATAATAATAATTTTAGATCAGCAGTTATCTTCCCACAAAACTTTGAAGTTAATAGTCCATCGATTTCTAATTTCTATTGTTGCTTTGATGAAGTGAGTTGTCATTATAATTCTTCTTCCCTTTTTTCTTTCTTACTTCATTTATGATTTTCACCATTGGCATTCTTCAACCAGCTAAGACCTGTGTAAGAACAGACCTCCTCACTATCCTCTGTAATTTTCTTTTTTATTTATAAAAAGGGAACACTGACAAAACCATAGGATAAGAGGGGTACAACTCCACACAATTCCCACCACCAGAACTCCATATCACATCCCCTCCCTTGATAGCGTTCCTGTTCTTTAACCCTCTGGGTGTATGGACCCAGTCATTGTGGGTTGCAGAAGGCGAAAGGTCTGGCTTCTAGAATTGCTTCCCCACTGAACATGGGTGTTGACAGGTTGATCCATACTCCCAGTCTGCCTCTCTCTTTCCCTAGGGAGGGTAGTGGGGAATCAGAGCTCCAGGACACATTGGTGGGGCGGTCTGTCCAGGGAAGTCTGTTTGGCATCATGCTAGCATCTGGAACCTGATGGCTGAAAAGAGTTAACATATGACTAATCATGAACCTAAAGGCTGGAGTAGTGCAGATGAAGAGTAAGGGGGGGAGGGGTCTCCATTTTGTAGAAGCTAGTAGGCATATTTTAGTTATATTCCAAAGGACCTGTGGCTATACTAGTCTTTTTTTTTTTTCCCTGAGCCTGAAATCTGATATGCAGGTGGATCCTAGTTATTGTCTGGGGAGATGATGTCATGGCTGGAAAAAGGACCATAAACCTGGATCAGGGAAGAGAGTAGCTCCCAAATATGGGAAAAGTGTAAAAATATTGTTGCTGTAAACTCCACCTATTTGATCTGATCTGGGGCCCATATTCAGCCTAGGAGCCTTTGTGACCTGTGCATTCCTATAAATTGTAGCTTACATTCTGTGGTCATGAGTAGGAACTTTCCAAGCTGCCCCAATATCAGGACCCATCTTCCTCAGATGTAGCATAGAGTATGTTGTTCAGTCTCCCTTCAGAGTATGGAACATTTTCTACCGTTGTTGATCCAAGTTGAGGACAAGGTCTTATGGGGGCCCACAAAGGGGTCTATTTTGTTGTTCCTGATAGTGATGACCTGGTAACAATGGAGAGAGGGATTTATTTAAGGTCTAGACCCATAATGTCTGTTGGGAAATCTCAGGACTCCTCGAATAGGGTCCCAGCTGTTAGGGTGGCTTGATAGTGACTAAAGAGTCATCGTTAAAGTATACTAATCTCTTGCCCTTATTCAGCTTTTGCAGTCCTTGCTTTGATTAGGATAGCTTGGGAGTGAGTGAGGGAAGTATAATAGGAAATAGGTGAGGAGGGGAGGAGGGTAGCTAAGTCTAAGTAGGCACTATTTCATTATAAACTTCATACTGACTCACTGTAGACTATTGTGTACTTTTGCTTTCAGTTATATATTTTGCCCTAATTTATGGATACATGTGAATAGATGCCCTATCTTATGGGACCTGGTCTATATCTAGGTTTTGGGACTTTGCTATGAGGTGAACCACCTGGAATGGAATTAGAGAATCCTATCAAAGGAAAAGTCTCACCTGAGTAATGAGGATGAACGGTTGACATTCCATGCCTGATGTCTCTGGGCACAGTCTGAAGTGCAGCATACCGAGGTAGTACTCATTGCATTGATTAGGTTGGGATCAGCAGATGCGATATCATTTGGTATGAATTGAGAGAAGCATACAGGAAAGTGAGCCCCACTCTATAGAATCCAGGACTGGGGAAATATAGGCTCTATAGAGGAAGTGGGAGGTTCCTGCTATATTAGGGTTTAAGAAGGCAATAGATAATTATTGCTATAATCAAGTTATTTGGTGATTGGGTTAACTTTGAAATATCCCTTTGTTAGGATTTACTGTATCATATACAACATCACCATAATTTATGTTCTTTGTTATTATTTTTATATAGCTGTGTAACCAGTTGCTTCTGTTCTCCCTGGTCTAAGCTTTTAAGAGAGTCAACATAGACTCAGCCTATGGTCTGTGCATTAAAAAGTTTGAAACATTCAATCAATTTTCCCCCTCTAATATTAATTAAATAGTGTTTTATATGACTACAGGTTAATAGGAGTGTACATAAACACCATTCCCACCACCAAAAGACTGTGTCCCATCCCATCCCTCCCTACCCCGCTCTGTGAAGCTGAACATCCACCCTCACCCTCAACCCAGGGTTTTTACTTTGGTGCCCTACTCCAAATTCAGTCAAATCCTGCTTTGAGTTTCCCTCTATGTTCTTCTTTCTCAACTTCTGTTTATGAATAAGATCATCCCATAACTTGTCTTTATCTTTCTGATTTAGTTCACTTAACATAATTCCTTCTAGCTCCGTCCAAGATGGGTCAGAGAAGGTGGGTTCATTGTTCTTAATAGCTGTGTAGTATTCCATTGTGTATATATACCACAGCTTTCTCAGACACTCATGTGTTGTTGGGCACCTGGGTTGCTTCCAGGTTTTAGCTATTATGAATTGTGCTGCTATGAACATAGGTGTACACATACCTTTTTGGTTGGGTGTTAGGAAGTCCTTGGAGTATATCCCTAGGAGAGGAATTACTGGGTCATATGGAAGGTCCATGTCCAGCTATGTGAGAGTTCTCCAGACTGCTCTCCACAGAGGTTGGATCAATTTACATTCCCACCAGCGGTGCAGAAGCGTTTCTTTGTCCCCATAGCCTCTCCAGCATTTGTTACTGCTATCTCTATTTTCCCTTTTGATGCCCTTGTTGTTTAACATTGTTGTGGTTATTGATGTAGTTGTTGTTGGATAGGACAGAGAGAAATGGAGAGAGGAGGGGAAGACAGAGAGAGGGAAAGAAAGACAGACACCTGCAGACCTGCTTCACTGCTTGGGGGCTTGAACGGGGATCTTTACGCTGGTCCTTACGCTTTGGCCATGTGCGCCTAACCCTCTGTGCCACCGCCTGACTCCCTGTCTCTGTAATTTTTATTTGACTTTCTTAATCTGGTGATTTGTGTTTTTAATTACTTGTTGATAGAAAACTCTAGTTAAATCATTTTTAGTTCATATTTCTTGTTGTTCTTTCCATTTTCTGGAGTCAGACGCACTACAATTGTGCCATTTTCTATGTACTTTGCTATGTACATTTTCTATGTACTCCTCTGTGCATCATGATACATAACATTTTCAATTATTTTTTTCCATTTAGCAATTTGTCTCCCCTTCTATATATAACAATTCACTTATTCACCTCCTGAGTTTTATCATTATCTACGTCTTGTTTGTCTCTTTTAAAAGTATACTTGACAATACTTGTTGTTTAAATATATTTTCAGCATGCTTTTAGACATCAACTCCCCAAACAAGAACTTGGATCCACCTTCCACCTGCATATCAGATTTCAGGCTCTGGGAAAGAAAAAGGAGAGAAACAAACAAACAAACAAACAAACAAAAACTAGTATAGCCACAGGCCCTTTGGAATATAACTAAAATATGCTTACTAGCTATCTACAAAATGGAGGACCCCCCCCCCCATCTTCATCTGCATTACTTCAGCCTTTAGGTTCATAATTAGTCAACAACTTGTTTGGCTTTCTGTGTTAACTCTCTTTTCAGCCATCAGGTTCCAGATGCTAGCATGATGCCAAACAGACTTCCCTAGACAGACAACCCCACCATTGTGTCCTGGAACTCTGATCCCCCAGAACTCCACCCCACTAGGGAAAGAGAGAGGCAGGCTGGGAGTATGGATGAACCTGTCAACACCCATGTTCATTGGGGAAGCAATTCCAGAAGCCAGACCTTCCACCTTCTGCAACCCACAATGACTGGGTCCCTACACCCAGAGGGTTAAAGAACAGGAAAGCTATCAAGGGAGGGGATGTGATATGGAGTTCTGGTGGTGGGAATTGTGTGGGGTTGTACCCCTCTTATCCTATGGTTTTTTTCTGTATTTTTTTAATAAATTAAAAAAGAGAGAGAATAAATAAATAAATAAATATTTTTAAATCCCCTTAAGTATATTAAATTTTCTTATTTTGTGTTTCTAGTCTGATCATTTCACTCTGACTTCTTAGTAAGTCTGATTTTCTCCCTGTTGTGTTTCTGTTCCATGCCACCTTGTTATATATGCTTTGTGTTATATATATGTATTTTTGTGATTGTTTAAATTTAATTAGCTTCCTTGTAGACTGGGTTAAAATATGTATATTTCTGTGAGAAGTTACTTTTGAGAGAGATGATGCTGGGAAAGGATGGTGTTCAGAATTAACAAAGAATGCTTCAAACAAAATTCTCCACTTCCCAGACTGTGTAACTTGTGTTCTAAACTCTCATGAGTATGTTGTTGTTAGAGACTCTGAAGGCATTGTCCCCTGCCAAACTGACACCCCCATGTTTCCTTATTGTTCCTCTCGGTGCTACTGAATGGGTTTTATTTTCTTTATATCACCCAATTTTTTTTTTCTTTCTTTCTTTTTTTTTTTTTTTTGTAAAGGGGGTTAATGGCTTACAGTGTATTCATTGACACATGGGTGCAGTTTCATTATGTACCAGGACCCCCAAGCTCTATTCCATTCCTCTATCCCCAACCTTCCCCAGTCTTTTGCTTTGATGCAATACACCTTGTCTAGTCCATGTTTCTCTTTGTGTTCTCCCTCTCTGCCTTCACGTACTAAGTCCTGCTCATAAGTGAGATCATTTGGTATTAGTCCTTCTCCTTTTGACTTATATAGCTTACATGCTATCTTCAAATTCCATTCAGGATGAAGTGAAGGAGATGGCTTCATCATTTTAAATAGCTGAGTAGTATTCCATGGTATATACCACAGTTAGTTTTAGCCACTCATCTGATTTTGGACATCTAGGTTACTTCCAGGTTCTGGAAATTACAAACTGTGCTGCTATGCACATACTTAGGTTTCTTCTGACAAATGTTTTTGTTTCCTTTGGGTAAATCCTCGGGAGAGGAATTGCTGGATCACAGGGTAGGTCCATTTGTAGTGTGTTCTGAGAAATCTCCAGACTGCTTTCCACAATGGCTGGACGATTTTATACTCCCACCAGCAGTTCAGAAGTGTCCCTTTTCCCTCACTTCTTCTCCAACATTTGTTGTTTCTGTTCTTTCTGATGTATGACATTTTCACAGGTGTAATGATATCTCACTGTTGTCTTTATTTACATTTCTCTGATGATCAGTGACCTTGAGTACCTTCTCATATATCTATTGGTCCTTTCCTTTGGATCTCTTCCTCAGTGAAATTTCTGTGTTGTCACCCCATTTTCCAATTGAGTTACTTGTGTGTGGGTGTGTGTATGTTTTTTTTGGGGGGTGCTAAGTTTACTGAGTTATTTATAGTTATCAACCCTTTGTCTGAGGTGTGTTGCCTAAAGATCTTCTTTCATGCTGTAGGGTTTCTTTCTGTTTGGGTGATGATCCTTTTGCTGTGCAGAACCCATTTTGATGTAGTCACATTGGTTCATCTTTGCTTTATTTTCTTTGCTCTTGGATTTGAATCCTTGAAGACATGTTTAAAATGTAGATTGTGAAGTGTCCTGCCAATGTTTTCTTCTATGTATTTAATAGTTTCTGGACCTATGCCCATGTACTTGACTCATTTAGTGTTCACTTTTGTGCATAGTCATACGTGATGATTCAGTTCCGCCCACTAGCATGTTTCAATACAATTTTTGTTGTTGTTGTTGTTGTTCCAGTAGTAGGAAGTTTTGATTACAGTATCTCTAATTCCTATAGTCTTGTTCCTTCTTCTCAAGGTTGCTTTGGCAATTCTGGAGCATTTTTTCTGGTTTGAGATAAAATTTTTAACTTTTGTTCTATTCTTTTAGAGAAGTTTATTGGTACTTTGATGGGGGTGGCATTAAATCTGTATATGACTCTGGGTACAATGGTTATTTTGACAATGTTAATTCTTCCAGTCCATGAGTATGGGATGTCTTTCCATTTCTTTATATTACTTTTTCCTTGAAGAGTGATTCATAGTTTTGAGTCTTTCACTTCCTTTATTAACTTTATTCACAATTATTTGATTGTTTTGTTGCTATGTTCTAGGGGATTGATTTCTGTATATTTTCTTCTTCTAATTTAGTTTTTGCATAGAGAAATGCCATTGATTTTTGTATATTGATTTTGTAGCCTACACTTTACTATGTTGTTCAATAATATTGAGTTTTCTACTTGACTCTTTAGGGTTTTGTATATATATAATCATATCATCCGTGAACAGGGACAGCTTAATTTTTTCTCTTTGAATCTGTATCCCTTTGATTGCTTTCTCTTGCCTGATTACTATGGCTAGGATTTCCAAGGCAGTATTGAATAGTAGTGGTGACAATGGGCTTCCCTGCCTTGCGCTTGACCAAAGAGGGAAAGCTTTCAATTTCTCACTATTGAGTAGTTATGTTGCTTGTTGGCTTGCTGTATGTTGATTCATCTGGCTAGAGGAATTTTCCACCTATTCCCAATATTTAAAAAATTTTGACCATGAAAGGATTTTGGATCTTGTCAAAGGCTTTCTCTGCATCTATTAAAATAATGTGTTTTTAGTTTTATGATTATTCATGTGATGAAGGAGCTAATAAGAAAGAAGTTCCTCCAAATGAAAGACTGGAAAGATATAAAGATACTGGCACTCTGGTGGTGGTAATTGTATGTATTGTATTTCTCTTAGCCCATAATCTTGTCCATCATCATTGAGTCACTAATAATAAAAAGTAAAGTCGAAAAAATAAGAAAACACAAAGCAGAACTTAGACTGGAGTTGATATCTTGCACCAAAGTAAAAGCCTCTGGGGTAGGGGGAGTCTTCTGGTCCTGGAACATGATGGTAGAGGAGGACATATAGGGGGTTAAATTGTTATATGAAAAACTGAGAAATGTTACATATGTACAAACTACTGTATTTTACTGCTGACTGTAAATCATTAATCCCCCAATAAAGAAAAAAGAAAAAAAGAAGAAAAAAAGCATAAAAGAAGCTCAGATAATACCAAACAGATTTGATCCAGAGATGCAGACACCAAGAAATATAATAATTAAAATGACAAATACCAAAGATAAAGAAAAATATTGAAAGCAGTGAGAAAAAAATGTAACATGTAGAGGAAAATCCATAAGGTTATCTGCAGATTTCTCGACAGAAACACTAAAAGTCAGGAGGGAATGGCAAGAATGCCACCAGAGCTTGTGCAGGAGTGACCCATATCTTTAAGTATTCCTGTCTCCTCTTGTGGGGTCTGTGTGCTTCTCTTCTGGCATGCCTTTTTGCTTCCTATGCCTCAAGGATAGTTTCTATATTTGTTAGTTAATTCAAGTGATGTAGTTGTATAATTTGTTGCCTCAGTTTCACAGAGTGCAATTCTGGTGCTGTTTGGCCATCACTATCTTGTATCTTCTCCTCCTAATTTATTTCTTAAAAAAACAAACAAAAACTTTTTTGCACATAAGTTTCAAAACCACAGCAAAAAAGAGAAGTAGGGATATATCCTATGTGTCTCCTGCTTTCCACATGTATAACCTCCCCAAACAGTCTCACCAGAATAGTATCAATATCCCTCTATCCCTCACTAGGATGGTACAATTATCACAATCATTGAATCTACATTAATAATGAGTATCTCCCAAAGTATACAGTTTATATTAGGATTCCTTTTTAGTGTTTTAAATTCTATGAGCTTGGGCAAATGTAAAATAACATACATCTCAGATATAATATTATAAATATTCCTGCTGCAATAAATAATCCTCTGTGTTCCACTTGTATACCCCTTTCTTTTCCAAAACCTAGAAACTGCTCATCTTTTCCTTGTTTCCATAATTTGTTATTTTCTAAAAGCTGAGTGTTATTTCTATTTTCTTTTCCTCATTACTCTTTCTCTGAGGGTTATGCCTTAGGGTCATGGTATTCTGAAGCTTCTTGATCCTCTTCCAGAACCTTCAATAAATAAGCTTTATACTTTATTTCTTGTTTTTAAGGAAATTGACAGTTCTACACCACCAGAAAACCACAGGATCTTTTTAGATATCTATATACCCCCTTTCTGGATTCATGTATTCTCATTGTTCTGGCTTTGAGGACACTTTCTTGGCAACTCAGCTATTTGTTTAAACATTTTTCTAATTACATTTTTATTTAAATTTCCTACTCTATATGTTCTATAATGGAAGGCTTACTTAGTGCATTTAATACTAATATTGTTACTTATGGGAGTCCTGAATAATCCTTGGCAAGTAATTTAGTGTCAACTTTAGGCTAGACTTTTAACAAGTCAACAGAACAGTACATTGTGATATGTTCAAGAAGGGATCATGAAGTCAACTCAACATAACTTAGTGTGGGGAGTTATTGCAATAACTGGTTTTGAAATGTTGCTGAAGTTTTAAGGAGTCAGCCAAGTGAATATGGTAAGACCTATTTGATAATGACAGCCAAAGGAACAAAACATAGAGGCAATGGCAAGTAATTTTAATGTGATGCGTGGGCCAGATAGGGAGAAGCAAAAAGACTGAGGCTGTAGACTAGGCAGAGTTATAGCAACCCTCCCACAGAAACCTGCTGAGCTATTTATCACATTCCCACTCTATGTAAAACAAATACAATTAGCTGGATTTATTTTTTTCTTTTTAATTAAGACTGATGATGTGTCAATTGGGACTCAGTATTTATCAACTTTTCCTTACTACCTTGTCCTGATTCAGTCTTTAAACTCTTCAAGAAGAAGGGAAGTTGCCTCTCTTTAAAATATCAGTCAGTTATAAATTGTTTGCTACTTATTGTCCCTGTAACTGTGTGATTAGCTTGATGTAGTCTCAGTACCTTCCTCCTCTAACTGGGACCATCATGAAGTCAAGAAATATAACTTACCTTTAGTTTTAATCTAAGGCTTGCCACATGTCTTTGTTTTAAACATGTGTAGTCAACATTTTGGAGAAGTGATTAAGTGAAAACATTATTTATTAATCATTTAACTTTGCCGTAGATTAGTTGAATCATTTTGTCTTGTTATCTCTACCTAAAAGTGACCATCTGAAATAAATGAGAATGAAACAGAAAAAAGGAAAGAAAAATCAAATGTGAAGCAAGGTGAAGATCTGAGTTGTGCTTAGAGGCTGCACTGTGAGTTTCAAAAGGCAACCTTCAAACTCTGGAGTGTAGGGGTCAGAACAGAGATTTCTCTAAGTTTTCTGTGGTCTCCTAAAATATGTTCATGCTCCAAGATCAACAAACTAAAAAGTATGAGAACATCTGAACAAAGTAGAGTGTTGTCATCCATTAAACTTATAACCCAGTAAATTTGGCATATAGTATTGTTTGATTAGATTCATATGTTAAAACATTCATATAGGTCACTTTAATTAAAATTATGTTTAAACAACCAAATAAAACACCTCTAGAGGCATCTGAGCAATAGGAAAGGAAAAAGTGAGATGAATCAATCCCAATTTCAGGTTCATCTGAAGTCCCTTAGAGTTTTGTAAGTGATGAGCAACTCCTCTATGTGGGAGTGATAAAAAATAATAATATCAGGGGGTTGGGCAGTAGCGCAGCGGGTTGAGTGCACATAATGTGAAGCTCAAGGACCTACTTAAAGATATGGGTTCCAGCCCTGAGCTCCCCACTTATAGGGGCGTTGCTTCACAAGTGGTGAAGGGAAGCAGGTCTGCAGGTGCCTATCTGTCTCTCCCTGTCTTCTCCTCCTCTCTCGATTTCTCTGTCCTATCCAACAACAGCAATAACAATAACAACAAGAGCAACAAAATGGGTAAAATGGCCTCCAGGAGCAGCGGCTTCATGGCAGGCACCAAGCCCCAGTGATAACCCTGGAGGCAAAAAAAAAAAAAAAAAAAGGAGAAGAAGAAGAAAGAAGAAAGAAGGAGAAGGGAAGAAGGGAAGAAGGGAAGAAGGGAAGGAGAAGTAGGAGAAGGAGAAGGGAAGGAGAAGGAGAAGAAGAAGACTGGAGACCAGGGGACAAATGGAGGTTGTGCACCAGGTTAACGGCACATAGTACTAAGAGAGGGGATAGGGAATACGCACATGGATCCAGGTTTGAGCCTCTGTTCCCTACATGCATGAGGACTGCTTCAGCAAGTGAAGAGGATTTGCAGGTGTTTATTTTATCTCCCTATCTCTGAAATTCTGTCTATGAATTTCTCTCTGTCATATCTAATTAAAGAAAAAAAATGGCTGCCAGAAATGGTGGATTCCTAGTGCCAGTACCCAGCCATAGCAACTGCAGTCAAATAAATATAATAATAATAACAATAATATAATAACAATACCTTATATTTCATAAGTACTCACTCTAAGACAGTACTTACCTCAGTGTTTTGAATATACTAGCACATTTGTGCCCCAATTGTTCATATTGCCACCGTATGGTAGTGCCAGTTACTTTCACGCCAGAGGTAATATGAAACCTTTAGGAAGGGACAAACTTTATTCTTCTGTTTAGGATTGGGCAATGTTCTTGCCTTTTAAAATTTTTACTTATTTATTTGTATAGAGAAAGAGAGATTGAAAGGGGAGTGGGAGAGAGACACCTGCAGTACTGCTTCACCTGTGGGTAGGGACCGGAGACTTGAACCTGGGTTCTTGTACACTGCACCATGTGCACTGACCCCATGAAGATCTAAGGCCCCTAGGAAAAGAGAAAAGGGGGAAAAGTGAGGAAAGTGGAAAACAGTGGGGGGAAAGCTAGCAAACATTTTCCAGGTTCAGAGGAGTAAGAAGGGTAGAAAGTCCATTCTTGGGTTATGTAAGTCCTGATTTTACTCTTCTCTACATCAAACCTATGAAAGGTCTCTTGTCTCCCCTACCCCCCCCCCCCAAGTACACTGCCTAATCCCAGTGAAGAAGCTTACTGCACTGCTGCCTTATTCTACCTGCCATTTTGTTATTTTTTTATTTAAAATTTTATTTATCTACTTATTTGATACGAAAGAGTAAAATCAAGAAGGGATAGGGATATAGAGAGGGAGAGGGTAGATAAGCATAATGGTTATGCAAAGAGACCGAGGTTCAGATCCCTACCCCACCATAGGCCAGAGCTGAGCAGTACTCTGGTTTAAAATAATGTTAGAGAGAGAGAGAGAGAGAGAGAGAGAGAGAGAGAGAGGGAGATGGCAATACTATGGTTTAACCACTAATGAAGCTTTCCCCCTGCAGTTAAGGACCAGAGGCTTGAACGCTGGTCCTTGTGCACTGTAATAGGAGCACTCACCAGGTGCATCACCACCCAGTCCCCCTGTTTTGTTATGATCATGTGGCTATCATATTTTCCTTTTTAAAAAAAATATTTATTTATTTTTTATTCCCTTTTGTTGCCCTTGTTTTATTTTTGTAGTTACTATTGTTGTTATTGATATCGTCATTATTGGATAGGACAGAGAGAAATGGAGAGAGGAGGGGAAGACAGAGAGAGGGAGAGAAAGACAGACACCAGCAGACCTGCTTCACCACTTGTGAAGTGACTCCCCTGCAGGTGGGGAGCCTGGGGCTTGAACCAGGATCCTTGTCTATCATATTTTTCTAAGGCAATCCTGCTTTCTACTATTCTACTACTGTTGTCATAGTTTTCTCAGACTTATCAAACATAAGTTCCAATAACTGATTTGAAAACTATTAGCATCACACTATGAAAAAGCCTCTAGAAATTTGAGATTTATTTAATATGTATATTTTTACCAGAGCACTACTCAGCCCTGGCTTATAGTGGAGTTTTGGAGCCTCAGGCATGAGAGTCTCTTTGCACAATCATTATGCTAGCAATCCTCTGCCAGAGGATATGTATATATATATGTGTGTATATATATATATATATATATATATATATATATATATATATATGTATTTTTTTTTTTTGCCTCCATGCTTATTGCTGGGGCCTCGGTGCCTGCACTATATATCCACTGCTCCTGGAGGCCATTTTTCCATTTTGTTGCCCTTGTTGTTATTATTGCCATTGCTGTTGTTGGATAGGATAGAGAGAAATTGAGAGAGGAGGGAAGACAGAGAGGGGGAGAGAAAGATAGACACCTGCAGACTTGCTTCACTGCCCATGCAGTGACCCCCCTGCAAGTGGGGAACCCTGGGTTCGAACCAGGATCCTTGCGCAGGTCCTTGTGCTTTATGCCATGTGCACTTAACCTGCTGTGCTACCGCCCCCCCCATACTTCTTTTAAAAGGTCAGTTTACACAGTGTTAATCATGAATGTGAATGTCTAGAATAATAATTCCGAGCTAGAAATTAGAAAGAAGCTACAAAATGAAGAGCAAAGGTCATCAAACTCTCTTGTCATTTTATCCATAGTAACTCTACCCATTTCCCTTCATTCTATAATCTATAAGAAAATAACCTGACTAATCTTCACTGATACCTATCAAAAGTCTGGCAATTCCTTGTTTGCTTTCTCTGGAGAAAGTGACACAAGACAGCCTCCTGTCTCTTCCCAGAATGATTTAAGTTAATTGTGAGGAGTAGAGTCCAACAAAGATAGAGGAATCCAGTTGAGAGGAGACTTACTTTTTGCCCTTGACTGAAGAATAGATGTCTTTCTCCTCCAGTCCATGCACCTAGAGTTTTCTCCCAGTTGAGAAATGCCATCACTACCAGTATCAGTCTCCAGTGAACTGACTGATGGTAATTCCAACAAACATGACCTTAGTTTTGCAGGAGCTGAAGCAACTGAACTTTAAATTGTGTGCTAGAATAAGTTCACTCATAGGGCTAGGTGGTAACACACCTGGTTGAGTGCACATAATAAAGTTCTCAAGGACCTGATCTGCACCTATGGGGAGGGCTTCACAAGTGGTGAAATCATGCTGCAGGTCTCTCTGTCTCTCTCTCTCCTCTATCTCCCCCATCTCTCTCAATTTTTCTGTTTCTATCATATATATATAAAATCTCACTGAGATAGTGTCTAGGGGTGTCCTTCAAGTCACTTGAATATTATATTCCACACTACCAAATGGAGGACTGATTAGATATAGTGCCAAGCAAAACAGCTGTCAGGATTCAGAGGGCAACCAAGAAGCTAAGACTGTAGGCAGCATCAATTAGTTGGTTATGGACCAATTGGGAGAGAAGGTGAAGGGAAAAGTATATGGGGTTTTCTCTATAGTGCCTAACATGATATTAGCCTTTGAATTCTTCTGAAAGGCAGCATCTTTCTCCCTTTTTCATTTAACTGGAGAGCATAATACCACATATTTCAGTAGACTTCAGTTTCCATTGTAATGTACCATAGCATATATATAAATATATATACATATATATCAAATATACATATTACATATATGTCACATTTGTAATAAACTGATTCCCATCATATGAATAGAAACATAATGCATTGTTACATGACAGTTCCAAGCAATACTAGCAGTTTACATATTTATATGCTAAAATGTTTCTCTTATATCACCCTTATAGCATCCTCTACCCTGACACTCCATCACAGATATTTTGGTAAATGCAGTCTGAAAACAAAAAGCTGTACAATGGTGTGCTTATAAAATGAAATTGCATGTCACAACCCCAACATGATTACAAAGTTCTATTTTAAATGTGCTTATTTGGAGCAGAGAGAAAACATTTATTTGAGAGTATAGTGAAAATAATAAAAAGTCAGAAATGCTGATTTAAGGATAGATACTACTAAATTGGGGCTAATTCAAAGAAAAGAGGCTAAAAATAACGAAAGGCCTCAAGGAATAAATATTTTCAAAATTGAGAGAATTTAAGAGTCTAACATGACAAACTACAACCAGTCCTTCAAATACCACTAGGGAATTGGATTCCAAAAGTCTGCATTGTTCAAAGGGTAAAAAATAAATAAATTAAATTAAATGAAAACACTGAAATAAAAGCTACCCAAAGGGGGGAAATGAACTTTTAAAACTGAGCTTTCTAAATGTTTTCACTTAGATCAACTCTTAGATGCCTGGAGGCATCAGAAACTAGTCTTGCTTTAAGATAACAAGCTCTAATTGAGTAAGTAGGGTGGGGTTAATGATCTATTATATTATGCTTTTGTATCACCTAGATATAGGCAGTTTGGAATCCTTTAGAGCTGTTTAATATACCTGTAACTAGTAGGCACAGAACAGAGCACACCCAAAGCTAGAGTCACAAATCTATAAAGTTATTCTTTTATTGAGCATGACCTTGATTTATAATAAGGCATTAAAATGGTTAGTGATTAATTTTCATGGATACTTATTTCCAATAAGTTTGTTATTTTCTGCTGGCAAGATAGCCTACTGGGGCCATGCCTGCTTTACTGTATAGTTGACCCAGATCCAAGCCCTTGTTGGGCCACATGACACTGGGGGATGCTTCAGTGCCCTAGAATCTCTCCCTGTCATTGTCTGTCTCTCTAAAAAACTTGACCCAGAGTGGTGAAGACTCAAAGATGGGGGGAAAAGTTAGTTTCCAAGAAGGTTGGCATTTTCAAAAGAGATGGAAAAATGAGCCAAGACTGGCCTTTACTACTGTGGTACCACTCTCCAAAATCCATCTCATTTTCACTGCTGTGTGCTCATGGTGATGTGTTAGAGATTTAAATATTATGCTCTTGAGATATAATAGAATTGTCTCCATACAGACTGTCTAGACAGGGCAGGGACTGTGTCTGTTTAATTTCATTTTACATAGCAGCTAGCAGTCTTGCACAAATAAATGCTTTCGATGATGATGTTGATGTTAATATAAGCAGGTGGCCAAAATTTTGGAGAAAGCGTGAAACCTTACCATTAGCACTTTATACTGCATGCATATAACACTGGGTGTTATATAAAATTTACAAATGTCTGGATATTTATTGAATGATAAATTATTTCAGCACATTTTACGTTTCTTAATATTGCCCTATTAAATTTGTTTACATGGCTTAGGAAATATTAATCTGCCTATTCAGCAAGTAGGCAAGAATCCTTGCCCAATTTTCAAAGTGTCTGAAATGTACCAGTATTCTCATAAATCTATTTTTAATAGGGAAAAAAGTAAATAGTCTATCAAGACTTTCTGAGATTTCTTGATTGGAAAGCTACCAAGATTTATATTTTCTATATGACTTAAGGATAGAATTGGGACTGGGTTTGTGGCTCAGCTATAGGGCACAGCACACACCTTGCATGGGCCAGGCTCTGGTTTTGATTTCCAATAGGTGCTATGGTCTTTCCCTTTCTCTCTTTTCCTCTATCTCAAATGCACACAATTTAAAAGTGCATAATATACGACTAATAAAAAGGAAAATGAGAGTGAATCAGGCAGTAGCACAGCAGATTAAGTGCAGGTGATGCAAAGTGCAAGCATAAGGATCCCAGTTCAAGCCCCCACCCCACCTGCAGGGGGAGTCGCTTCACAGGCGGTGAAGCAGGTCTGTAGGTGTCTGTCATTCTCTCCTCCTCTCTGTCTCCCCTCCTCTCTCCATTTTTCTCTGTCCTACCCAACAATAACAATAATAACTACAACAATAAAACAAGGGCAACAAAACGGAATAAATAAATACTTTTAAAAAATGAACAGGGTGGTGGTGTACCTGGTTGAGCACACATATAATGCATAAGGGCCCAGGTTCAAGACTTTGGTCTCCACCTGCAGGGGGAATGTTTTGCAAGTAGTGTAGCAGTGTTGCTGGTGTCTCTCTGTCTCTCCCTTTTTGCCCCCTTCCCTCTCAATTTCTGGCTGTCTCTATTGAATAAGTAAAATAAAGATAATATTTAAAAATATATATATAAAGGAGAAACGAATTAGAGTTGCTACAATGAGAAATATGATCTCTGTTTTCTTTGGTGAGTTAGTCATTCATTTTTGAAGACAAATATTTGCATACTGACACATAATAACAAACTAGTCAAAGACCCCTGTCCTCCTAGAACTTATGCTTTAGTAGAAGGAGAGGGCCAATTAAAAATTACTTTTGGGATGGAGGGAAAGGGACAGGATGGGGGGAAATTGGGATTCTGGTACATGACAATGGAAGAGAGATGAGAGATTGAACCCATGTGTCAACAACTGTACTGTGCAATCCATTAACTCCCCAATAGAAATGTAGAACAAAGTGACATAATTTTAATATTATTTATATGACATACTTGAAAGTAAGTATGGTGGAAAAATAAGACAAACTGAGAATATAAAAAGGAGTCAGTGGGAGTGGAGGTTGTAATTTTACACAGAGCAATCAAAGTAGCTCTCTTTGAGAAGATGACATTTGAACAAAGACTTAGAGCTGAAGCAATTAGTCACTTGGAATCTAGACGAAGAAAATTCCAAGCAGATGGAATAGATGATGCCTATGTTCCAAAGTAAGAGTATTCTTAGACTAGTGCTAAGAAGTAAAGTGGTAGCTGGGAATCTGAAGAGGCTGGAGCCAAGTGAGAAGAAAGAAAATTAGAAGTAACAAAATCTGACCTTAACCTCTGAGATAAGGACTGGACTTATGAGTGAAGTGGGAAGCCACTACAAAGATGTAACAAAAAGGTAGCAGTCTCCTTTATGTTTTACTAGGATTATAACCTGGAGTTTGTATTTTATGTGTTTTCTTTAAATCCATTCTAAGGACCTCGCAGATGCTGCTACCTTAACTGCTTATTAAATAGTCTTCCACATTTTACCCAGTGACTAAACTCCAGAGAGCCTGGCCCTCTTTTGTCCCACAATGTAATCTGATCCACCTCGCATCATCAGGGGACATCTGGGATCCATCTTATCTTTCCCACTGGCTAGTTGATTAACCAGAAAATGTTTTGAATTGGATTCATATAAGGCAGAACCCAACAGACTTTATAAATTATAATGTGAGCATATAAAAGGTCACATTTTATTTTTGTGCCTTGAAGAAAACTAAGACATGCTTGGGACTGAATGTTTCAAAATTGGAGAGAGAAACATGGTATTAACTTAAGTGGCTAAGTGCTGTAATTCATGGAATTGCTTATTTTAAATAAAGTATATTTTCACAGAGTGAGGCAGTCCTAGCTCACTCAGTAACCTGACAGAGAGCTCTCTCCTCACAGACACATTACAATTCACTGGCCGTAGAAGATGAGGACAGCATTAGAGTATTCTCTTTCTCTCCTTCTATGGAGTGGCATTGCTTCAGATATAGGAGAGGCTAGAAATTGGGAGTTGTTCAGACAGTATATTTACCCACACCATGTTTTTCTAGCCAAGTTCTTGTTGGGCAATGTGTTTAATTCATAAAGTTGCTAGACATTTTAGTCATTGTAATCCTCTTCATCATTGTTTCCTCTGAGGCAAATTCAGTAAGTAAATATGTAAGTAGTAATTCATTTGCATTGCTCTTTTTTTTTTCTTTCAATAACCTAATTGAAAACTCCTATCACTATACTTTGAAAAGTCTTTGGAAATTTCACATTGTATAGAATAAATAAATTCTACATTCAGGAAATGTTTGGAGGTGACTATATCCTAAGCATGTCTTGTGGTCAGAACTGATGTCTTGCTATACTATAAAGCATCCAGCTTACAGCTTTTATTTTAAAGATAATGTCCAGAATAAAATCGTAACTATTTTTCTAAGTGGTTAAGGCATCAGTTTCTTTTCTCCCTTTAAAAAATTGAGGCGAGGGAGTTGGGCAATAGTGCAGCAGGTTAAGCACACGTGACACCAAACGCAAGGACCAGCTTAAGGATCCTGGTTCGAGCCCCCAACTCCCCACCTGCAGGGGAGTCGCTTTGCAAGTGGTGAAGCAGGTCTGCAGGTGTCTATCTTTCTCTCCTCCTCTCTGTCTTCCCCTCCTCTCTCCATTTCTCTCTGTCCTATCCAATGACGACATCAACAACAACAACAATAATAACTACAACAATAAAACAAGGACAACAAAAGGGAATAAATACATAAATAAATACATATTTTTTAAAAATTGAGGTGATACGATTTTTAACACCATAGATGTGAGTGCAGGTTCCCTTCTCTTGCAATGTTTTTTCTACACCATGCCACTCCCCAAATACTAGTCTGCTTTCATCACAGCCCACTGGTCTCCTTCCAGTCTTTCCTTCCATGCCTCCCTTCCACTTCAATTCACCTAACTTCTGTCGTTAGAATCCAAGGTTTTTTTTTTTGTCTGTCTTTTTCACTGTTTTGTTTCTTCATACTCCACATTGGTGTGGAAGGATCCAGTGCTTGTCTTTCTCCTCCTGACTTACTTTACTTACTGTGAGCACTCTTTAGGTTGTATATGCCATCTTAAAATACCAAAACTAAATGGCAAGACTTTATCTTTTTTTTTTTAGCAGTGTAGTATTTCACAGCTTGTTTATCCACTCAGCCATCA